>NC_038254.2:25170142-25470142 GCF_000004515.6 Glycine max
GGGACCAACATTGCACGATTTTACAAAATAGGAGGATCAAATTCGTGAATTAAATTATTGGGGGACCAAATCCAAAACTGGAGATAAACTGGGGAACCAAATTTATAATTTTTCCATGTTTAATTAAAGATTCTCACATTATAATCATGTGCTCTGGTCAAGGTCTTATTTCGCATCCAATCTAGGCTCAAACTCAAACAACACGGCTTCAGGAACATGGTTTCTTCCAACAACATTGTTGAGCAGCTAAGAGAGGAGATTCCCGTGAAGCAACAATCTCTGACTTTGTCTGGAGATATCAAAACCGGCCTCATACTCGTCGACGTTGTCAATGGCTTCTGCTCCATTGGAGCTGGCAATTTGGTAAATATATAACTTCATTTTTGTTTTTATTTTCTTGTAAGATGGCAAAACCATTTCATGAACCTCAATTCTCCCTTTGTCTGTTTCGTTGGCATTTTTGGATGTACTTTAATTATTATATTGTACCATTCTGTTTATGGTATATTGGTATTATATATTATGTGATGCAATTTCGTTTTTGTCACTTGTGGTGTTGTGTAGGCGCCGAAAGAACCAGATGAGCGAATTTCTCAGATGGTGAAGGAATCTGTGAGGCTTTCCAAAGCATTCTCTCTGAGAGAAAGTTGCCAATTTTTGCTTTCCTTGATTCCCATCACCCCAACAAACCCGAACCCCCTTATCCACCTCACTGTCTTATAGGATCAAGCGAAGAAAAATTGGTTCCTGGTAATTTCTTTTAGAATTTAATCAAAATGCACTTTAAGTATATTTTTACACTGTTATCTAATCATAATAATTGAAAAAAACCCAAATTCTATGTTGAGAAGGTCCAATGCACTTGGTTGAGCATGGTTTGTGGGTTATTGTGAACCCTCTGGTACCTGTCTTCATTTCATCCAATTCGTACAGATAAAAAAGATTTGGGGAGGAGAGTAACCCTCACCCTATAAGCTAGTTTTGAGGTTAAATACTTAAATTAGATTTAAACCCAGATCATAAGATTTGAGAGCCTTGTTAGAATTAATGTCTCATGTGAGAGACATATGACTTATGTAGAGACTAATAAATAAATAATATTTAGGAACTAAATTGTAATTGGGTTAAATAGGAAAAGTTTGATGGGAGTAGTGGTTATTAAAGGGGTCAATACCCATTAACGTGAAATAAGCTCCCCTTCCTGACAAAAAAGAGTTCTATCTAACCCCTAGTCATCACGAACATGGAGAGACAGAAAGAATAGTCAAGGAAGTGAAATCTTGTTTCTTTTCTCTTTCAAGGAAATCAAAGTACATCAGAGAAGCTCCACTATAGAGAAAGGTATGCACTATTTATCTATTATTTGTTATTTGTGAGAATTATAGGTTTCAAGATTCTATTGGTTTCCTATAATGTTAATTTAGGGAATCCTTAAAACACTACAAGAAAAATGACATATGCCTAGAGAGGTTTTTTCCTACACACATAAATTGGTGTAGGTAAAAGTAAAAAAATCTAATGCCTCCGTGGACCACTCACCTCCTCTTCCACTCTTCAATTCAATTAATATCTCTCTCTCACACTCACACACACTCTCTCTCTCTCTCACACACACACACACTCTCACTCTCTCTCTCTCATACATACACTAAGTTCCCTCTCCAAACATGGCGGCAATTTTCTCTTCTTCGCTCTTCGTTTCCTCGCCTATTCATGAATCCATAAAGCTCCACAACTTTTCAGGTTCGTAGTCTTAACCTATCCTCGCTCTTTTCGTTCCTCTGTTATCAGTTTCATTCTCTAATTTCTTCTTCTCTAGGGCTCGCTCCTCGCTCCTTCAGGATAAAGAGGAAAAAGTGATCGTGTAGGATTCATTCCCCTCCAAAACCTCTCCTCTTCACTCCGTTGATAAATCAACTAGTGGAAACTCGATTAACACCTCTGCGTTCGAGAAACGGATTATCAAGGTTGAACAATCGGTGAATATCTTTCTCACGGTAATTTAATTCACCGTCGGAATCACCATATACTGTTGTATTGTTACGCATCCTTATTTATTATTCATCTTTCTAGCAAAACATTTTAATTGATTTATTAAGTGTATGAACATTCACCAAGCATTTTCAGATTAATCGCGTTACTTGATATTGAGGGAAACTGCAGACAAATGTCGCCGATGCTGTCACAATTGCGTTTGTGTTGTCGTCACTAACCATTTTTTAAAACCTTGATTTTACATATAGTTGAAACTTTCTTCACTCGTCGGTTCTGCTTTTGGGGATTTTTATTCCTAGGAAGAAGGATGTGAGTATTTGAGAATGTTGCATTACTATAATATTTGAGAAATAAGGACACATACAAGTTATAATTTAATTGGTGGACTAAGTTCATATATCTCTAAAATCTACCATATTTTTGAAGCAAATATAAGGAAAGTTAAAAAGCATTGAAACACGCATATATGCATTGTAGGAACTAAGAATAAATCTTATAAAGTTGAATTTTATGAAATTTTATTTTATAAAAATTGTGTTTATATCTTTTTCTACATAGAGTCTCAATGTCTAATCAATACTTGCAAATATTCTGTTAAATGTGCATAGGAAAATACATAATCTCGATCCTTGAGGAGAATTAAATTAATAAATAACGTTTCAATACATTCATAACTTATCATATATGTGTACGTAATATTCACTATTGATTATTTCATCATTAATTGAAATTACATACTTTACCTTTTAAATTCAGAAGCTTACTATAGAAAAACAGGATCCGTTTTTTAAAGTTCCACTTATTTACTTTTCACTTTTATATATTTTGGGTCTTTGCTCTTTATCTTTTTTGGATACTTTGAGTATATTGTGTTTAAAATCTTCTTTTCAATGTTTTGAAGTTTTTAATATGGAGAAGTTAACAAAAACGACTGCTCAAGGAGATCGACTTATTTGTTTCTCTCAATGAGGACAGGTTACGGGTCAATCAAGCCTTTTATGGTTTGGAGATGCTACATACCAAGCCCGTATAAAGTGCCAGAGTCTAACTAGGTTGAGTTTTCTAGGTTTGTTTCATGAACTTTGGAACATTTCCCTGCCTTATTCGGTTATTGTTAAAAAGGAGCTTAAAAGCTGATAAAAAGTAAGAGCTTAAAAAAGTCTATATCTGAACTCTGAAGGATCAGTTAACCCCATTCAAATGTGGTTTTTGGTACAAGCAAATGTAATATACTCATCATAAAATAACTACAGCAAGTTCCAAATGCTTTCCTAGGAAGATTTCCAAGCAAATGTTCACACAACCCTTCACAAGGATTGCAGGGGTTTCATCTCAACTACAGCATTCAGCATATATTTGATGGCATATGGGACCCACATACAGTGATATGGGGTGCAAACTAGCCCTTGAAGACAAAAAAAGAGTCGCATTTAGGAGGAGGCAGAGGCATGAACATGTTGATGCAACAAGGCATGCCAAACCTTGCAATTGTTCAAGTTTGGCCTCTCAGCAACAAAAAGGTCACAGAACCAAAGAGAAACTAATTCAATTCCTTTGTAGTAGTTGCTTGCTTTGTGTATGTTGCCCTTTAGCCTGTGTTTGTTGTTTCATCAAGCTACCATGCAGAATCTGTCATCAAGCACTGAGGTGTGCCCGGAAATGGGCATGTTATGTGTCATACCCTAATTTCGTCCGGGGACCTTTGCTCGATGACGTGCGACCATTCTTTGGTCCTCGTGAGGTGCTTGGCACCCATCATTAGGCAATTTGTGAAATTTTGGGAACAACAAGTCATTTGCATGTGGAGATTTTATGGTCACCCGCGACTCTCGCCAAATCGAGAGGAACGAAATTAGTGTCTTATCTTTACTTTCCTTTTATCTCCAATAAAAGACAAGTAAAGAGGGGCAACTGTCATACCCTAATTTCGTCCGGGGACCTTTGCTCGATGACGTGCGACCATTCTTTGGTCCTCGTGAGGTGCTTGGCACCCATCATTAGGCAATTTGTGAAATTCCAGGACATGCCGAAAAACCAAAAAAATATTGATGCACAATCCGTAAGTTTCCGTGACACACCGGAAATCAAATGGAAGCATCGTTGCATAATTAAGTGAGGTTCCGTAACATTCCGTAAGTCAAAAAGGGGATGATTATGTAATCCGCAAGGTTCCGTAACATTACGGAAAGAAAACAAGTATCGTTACGAAATTCGTAAGTTTCCGTAACTTTACGAAAAAAGAATCACCAAAAAATAGCAGAGGGGGGTGTACTTAGTAAAAATGGGGGTGCAAATAGCACCCAGGCCCATTTGGGCCCTCCAGAAGATTCCTCCAGAAGGCGGTTGCTTCTGGAGGAAGCAACCCTGCTCGCCTGGGCGAGCTGAGCTCGCCTGGGCGAGCTGGGCGGCAACCACCTCCCCTATTTTGCTATAAATAGGGGAGGAATGCAAGAAGGAAGGGGTTCAGCCCCTTAGGCACTTCTCTCTCTTTCGAATTTGCTTGGAAAAATTGTTTCCGTGAAGAAAATCTAAGCCGAGGCGCTTCCGAAACGTTTCCATAACGTTTTTCGTGAGGAATCTCGCAAAGCTTTCAACCGTTCTTCGACGTTCTTCATTCGTTCTTCATCGTTCTTCGATCTTCAACGGGTAAGTACCTCGAACCAAGCTTTTCGATTCATTCTATGTACCCGTAGTGGTCCACATTGTGTTTCGTGCATTTTTATTCTCGTTTTGTTTACTTTTTATACCCCCTGTTGACGTGCTTAAGCCATTTTACTTAAGTCATTTCTCGCTTAACTTAAAAATAAAATAAACTTCCACCGAACGTTTGAATTGTATTATCCATTAACTTCGGTTAAAATAAATTCCGACCGTTCGGTCGTGCCGTAACCACGTTGGAAATCAAAAAGAGGTAAAAAATAATATAATAATCAAAAAAACATCTTTTAGCAAAATAAAGCGGAAAATCAATCGGACGTTTTCTCTTTGGGATTTCTCATTCTTAATCGAATTGATTAATAACTAAAGTGAAACTAAGGCTAAAATCAACTCGCCTAGTCAAGCTCGTCCATAAAAAATAGGCTTTTTGAAGTTTGTCATTTCATTTTCTCACTAAGTAAAATGGATCATTTTTAAGGTCCAACGCCTTAAAATGATCACCTCTTAAAATAAAAAAGAATCACTTGATAAGAAAGAACTACGTAGGTCTGAGTTCCTCATTGAGGATACGTAGGAGCAAAAGCCCCGCTTTTGTCGACCACCCCAAGAGATCGTTAATGGTCCAATGCCTTAACGTTTCTCTCCTTTCAAAAACAAGAGATCGTTAATGGTCCAACGCCTTAACGTTTCTCCCCTTTCAAAATCAAAAGACCGTTTAATGATTCAACACCTTAAATGACCTTTTGTTCAATAAAAACATATTTTGCAAAAAGACAAAAAACAACTTAACCAAACACTTTGTTCCAAAAAGAACTACGTAGGTCTGATTTTCTCATCCCAAATTGAGGAATACGTAGGAGCAAAGGGAAACACCCTTGTCGACCACAAAAAGAGAAAAATATAAAAAGGGCATAAAGGATATAAGAACATAAAAGGGAACATAAAAATCAAAGTCATGTTTGCACATTCGATTAAAGGCTGCCGTCCCTTGGGACGGGCGTGTGGGGTGCTAATACCTTCCCCGTGCGTAAATACAACTCCCGAACCTTTCACTAAAAAGTTCGTAGATCACGTCTTTTCCGGTTTTTCCGACGTTTTCCTCAAATAAACGTTGGTGGCGACTCCGCGCGTATTCCTTTCGTGGAACACGCATCCCGCGAGTCTCGCGTCGCCCTCCCGCCGAAGGGTAGGTTGCGACAGTTGGCGACTCCACTGGGGACTATTTTTAGAGAGTCAGGCCATTTAATTTTGTGCAATGTTTTACCGTGACTTACCCCTTTGTTGGTTTCCTTTCATTATGTTCTTGTGTATATAAACTCTTTGTTGCTTTTAGTGCGTTTTAAAATGTATGCATAAAGTAAAATATTTATTCATTTGATGCACACAAACACCAACACTATTTGCACACACTGTGAGTGAAAAAGGGCCCTATACCCGGGTTCATGGGAGCATAAGGAGTGGAGGTGAATCTGTGATCATGCTAGGTCTCCGACTTGCTTGATTACAGTGAACCCTCATCTAGAGCTTTTCTCTTTGAAAACCTATTGTTGCTAGTAGTCCCTACTGCTACAATATGTTCTTCAAAGGGGATGATACCTCTAGAAACCATCAAGAGAGATATAACTACCTTGGGGATCATTGCTAAAAGCCTAGTTAGTTCTCTCCCTTATAGGTCCTTTAAATAGGGGCACGAAGCAAACACGCTGCGTGCCATTTTTCACACTGCCATGCATAAGTATCATATACCCTTTTGCTTATGTTCGGTAAATATTGTCATACTGTGTACATTCCCGCATTGTGTCTTTTGCATAGGCATTGCATACGGGTTCTGTCTTGATCCCTACTGTAAACAAACCAACGGAGGGTCCGTGTCGCCTTCTTAAAAACGTGCGTTGGGGCATTTCGCTACCCCTAGACGTCGTATCTAAGAAGGGGACAAATTCCCCGGACCCCCGCATTCCTAGATTGCATCTGTGTCATATGCATTCCATCATGCATGCATCCATCCCACCCATGAGATATCGGAGTTTTGATTTGCACCAGCTTTTGTCTCACTTTAGTAAGCATGGGAACAAATCAAACCGGCAAGAGGTTCTACCAAGTCAAGGTCAAAAGCCTAGATACCACCAGCATCAAGGAATTAGGGCGGTTGATGGAACCCCTCCAAATGCAAGCCTTCCGCAAGACTTACGGAAAGATCTTAGAGTTGACCATAGCAGAGGTGTCCATAGAAGCCGTTGCATCACTTACCCAATACTACGACCAGCCTTTGAGGTGCTTCACATTCGGAGACTTCCAATTAGTACCAACCATTGAAGAATTTGAGGAAATTCTAGGATGTCCTCTCGGGGGAAGAAAACCATATCTTTCCTCCGGGTGTCTCTCCTCTTTGAGCAGAATTGCAACTGTGGTCAAGGATTCAGCAAGAGGTTTGGACCGCATAAAACAGACTCGGAACGGCATAGCGGGCCTACCACAGAAGTACCTAGAAGACAAGGCGAGGGGTATGGCCAACCAGAGACTGGGTCCCGTTTATGGATGTGTTAGCTTTGCTAATTTTTAGGGTCGTCCTCTTTCCAAACGCGGATGGTTTGGTAGACCTAGCAGCAATCGACGCTTTCCTTGCCTACCACCATAGCAAGGAGAGTCCGGTGGTAGCTGTCTTGGCAGATCTATTTGACACATTTGACCGAAGGTGCGAAAATAGTAGCGCACGGATCATCTGTTGCTTACCCGCCCTCTGTGTTTGGTTGGTTTCCCATTTGTTCCAACAAGACACAAGACATCCATGTCCGCTCCTGAGCCATCGCTCGTGTACTGAAAAGAGGAGAATAGATTGGGACCAGCTCTTGGCCGGGATAGGAGGTAGAACAATCAGTTGGTTCCCCCGATGGAAGGAAGGAAAAGAAGGAGTCCTTTTCTCATGTGGAGGATACCCAAACATTTCGCTGGTAGGAACGAGGGGTTGTATTAACTACAATCCCGCGCTCGCTATAAGACAACTAGGGTACCCCATGAGGGGAGCACCGACGGAAGAAAGCATGTCTCCTTTCCTTGTGAGGGATCTCGGCGCACAAAGTTCCAAGACGATACAAAGAATCCATAAGGCATGGGAAACCCCGTTAAGGAAAGATCAAGAGCTTAGAGGCATTCGTAATGGCATCATTGGTGGGTACCACGAATGGATGAAAGTTCATATACGAGGTTTAGATTGGCTCGCCAAGTTAAAAGTCGTCAGCGAAGAGAGTTTTTAAGCACCGGAAGAGGACGAAGAAGTCCAAACTCTCAAAAGCGAGTTAGGAAAGGCAAAACTTGCCAAGGAGAAGTTCAAGTTGGCCGCTACACACGTTCGGAAGGAGTGTGCCGGGTTACGGGAAGAGAATGCAATTACTGCAAGAGCCCTTGAACAAGAGACCAAGAGGGCTCGCAAGGAAGAGTATGGCCGGAACAAATTTCGCGGAGCTCTATGGGGTAGCAATAGTAAACTCAAGTTGCGAAAGGAAGAAAGGGACCAGTCGCGAGCACATAGCATGGTTTTGAAAGAGGAGTTAGTTGCCTGTTCAAGGTCCAAAAGAAGCTTGTCTCAGCATTTATGCGAGACGGAGACCAACATGCTAGCTATCATCGCCAAGTACCAAGAAGAGTTAGGTCTAGCCGCGGCCCACGAGCATAGGATTGCAGACGAATATGCCCAAGTATACGCGGAAAAAGAGGCTAGAGGAAGGGTGATCGACTCTTTACACCAAGAGGCAACCATGTGGAGGGATCGGTTTGCTCTTACCTTGAACGGGAGTCAAGAACTTCCCCGATTGTTAGCCAAGGCCAAGGCGATGGCAGACACCTACTCCGCCCCCGAAGAGATTCATGGGCTTCTCGGCTATTGTCAGCATATGATAGACTTAATGGCCCACATAATTAGAAATCGTTAGGAAACTTGTATGGTCTCTAAGACCTTGACTAGATACGACTTCCTTTTTGAAATAAAATGAGTTAGTCCCATGTTTCTACTCCAAAAAGCTTGTGCAAATCAAGTCACTCCCGCATTTTATCTCTAGCATGCATTGTATGTTGGTCTCGTCCTTTGTCACGGGAAGCCGGAAGGTCCATATCACCTTCTTAATTGTACACATGGGGCACTGCGCCCCCAAATGCGCAAGTAAGAAGAGATAATTTTCCGGGCTCTCGTGTCCGTAAAATGCATTCATATCACGCATCGCATAAGCATCTCTTCATAACATCATAATGGACATATCCTGCATTTGTCCGTTATCATATTCCGGCCTCACATTTTGCATGAGTCATGGCATCATCATGCATATGCGTTCAACAAACTTTTTGATCTGCAAAATTGCATACCATTTGTTTTCATGTTTGCTCATCCTTGTGTTTTCCTCTACAAAACAAAAACAAAAAAGGGGGAAGCGTGAAACTTCACACTACATTCTTAGTTTCATGTGTTAGGCACCACGAGCCAACCATGTTGGGATCATAAACCCGTTTCACTTTAAAAAATAATTGAACATGGTACCTAATGCATGGTTAACTAGGGAATGGTGTTTCTTCGGGCATCTCAATTTCATAATTACATTTTCCGTGCATAAGCTTAAGGTATGCCCGAGTCATTCATCCCTATGAGATGTTGTCGAAGTATTGGCGATCAGAATTGCCATTCCTTGGATTATAGGGTTGAACCAAGAAGGTTCATCAAGTCAAGTTGAAATATGGAAGTAACCATCCTGCAAAATTGGGGCAAAAGATGAATCGAGTCACATCACTGCTTCGTTTACTGCCAAACATATTTAGGATTGTTTATGTCCTTGTTACTTCCAGTTTCACCTTGACAAAGATGTCATGGACCATGTTGAAAATCTAAATTGATTCAACCCCATATCCTGCGTAAAAATTCGCAATACTTCAACTGTACATCATTCGCATACATCCATGCTTTTCATTGGTTGCATTGCTCGTTGCATTCTTTCCTTGAAAAATAAAATAAAATGAACTTAATCATTGTTATAAAAAAGAAAGGGACACGCTTTACGGCACCCTTACCGAACTCGTGCTAGAGCTAGAGTAATGGGTGAAGTAGAGGAGATACAAGAGAAGATGAAGGCCGACATGGAGGCCATTAAAGAGAAAATGGCCACAATGATGGAGGCCATGATGAGCGTGAAGAAGATAATGGAAGCCAATGCGGTTGCAATTGCCGCTACCAGCGTTGTTGCTAAGGTGAACCCGACGTCCCCATCCGGCCTCAAGCAAATGAATCATCCAACCTCAAATATGGTAGGCAAAGATTTGGGAAGTACGGATGACCCCATGATGTGCAAATTCAAAACGAGCACGCCTTCCCATCATATGGCTTGCCTCCCAAACTATACACCACCCAATGTGGTGTACATTCCCAATGAGGATGTCAATAACTCCACTCCCATACTCATTAAGAGCCAACAACCTCAGTCTGATCATGCACATGTCTCTCGACCCATGGAGGAGACACATGAAATTCCCCACCACGATCTAGCCAACTTCGAGCCTTGCCTCGGATATGCTGCTGAAGGGCAAGCAGTTGGTGGTATACCCCTGCAAAACACTTTGGAGGGCCCTCAGTATCACCCACAACTGCACCTCTTGCATTCCACAGCGGATAAAAACCCTCATGACTATGGCAGGAATGGGAAAGTTGGATCATCTAAAGGAAAGGCTCAGGGCCGTTGAAGGAGGTGAAGATTATGCCTTTGCTAACCTAGAAAAGTTGTTCCTAATACCCAAACATGGTCATTCCCAAGTTCAAGGTGCTGGACTTTGACAAGTACAAGGGGGCTACTTGTCTCAAGAACCATCTAAAGATGTATTGTCAGAAGATGGGGGAATACGCAAAAGATGAGGAATTACTGATACATTCCTTCCAAGAAAGTCTTACTGGGGTAGCTGTTACCTGGTGCACTAACTTGGAACCTTCCCGAGTCCGTTCTTGGAAGGACCTAATGGTTGCCTGTGTTAGGCAGTATCAGTACAATTTTGATATGGTTCTGAATAGGATGCAACTACAGAACATGTGCAAAAAGGGGGGACGGATCTTTCAAAGAACACGCCCAAAAGGTGGAGGGATCTGGCGGCCCAGGTGGTACCCCCAATAATGGAAAGGGAGACGATAATCGTGATGGTAGACACATTATCGGTACTCCACTATGAAAAAATGGTGGGTTACACACCTCAAAGCTTTGCGGATTTGGTCTTCGCCAGTGAAAGGATCGATGTGGGTCCGAAAAGAGGCAAATTTGATCATCCTACTAGGACGACTGAGAAAACTGGGGCAAATGAAGAGGGTGAGAAAGAGGGAGAAACCCATGCTGTGACTGCCATTCCTATACGGCCAAGTTTCCCACCAAACCCAACAATGTCATTACTCAGCCAATAACAAACCTTCTCCTTACCCACCACCCAGGTATCCACAAAGGCCATCCCTAAATCTACCACAAAGTCTGTCTACCGCACTTCCAATGACGAACACCACCTTTAGCACAAACCAAAAACACCAACCAAGAAGTGAATTTTGCAGCGAGAAAGCCTGTAGAATTCACCCCAATTCCAGTGTCCTATGCTGACTTGCTCCCATATCTACTTGATAATTCAATGGTAGCCATAACCCTAGCCAAGGTTCATCAACCTCCACTTTTCTGAGGATACGACTCGAACGCAATGTGTGCTTATCGTGGAGGAGCCCTGGGGCATTCCATTGAGCATTGTATGACCCCGAAGCATAAAGTGTGAAGTCTAATTGATACGGGCTGGCTGAAATTTGAGGAGAATTGCATGTAAATCCTGACATTGACAAGAAATGCCACACATGGGGCAATTTTGAAAGCTGTTGTTAGGTGTCCCTAATGACTCATCAGGGTTTCCAAGTTTATGCCATTATTGTAAACCACAGCTACAATGTTAAATGAAATGGATAAAGTTGATATCTTTGTCCCTCATCCTCTCACAAACGCATGTTTGCTTATTCAACTTTCACCGGAATGTGGGTGTAAGCCATTGGTCTGTTTGCTCAAGCAACCTGCGCTCCTGAGTGTTGACTTCCAAGACCGTTCAATCAGAGATTACTCATCTTGCACGTTGGTGGGGGTGCCGTAAAACAACGAGTAAAGTTCAAAACAAACAAGTTTCAAAATAAAATAAAATAAAAGTGTTCAAAAAGAAAAAAAAACATTTGATTGACTGTACTTTCAAGACGTTCATGTGACCTCATTTTATCATCCTGGAAAGTTTTTTTCGAGAGAAGTGAGTTATCAAGAATAGGATGTTGGACAAATGGCCTCAGTTACCTTGAGAAGAAGAGGGGATTGAATTAAGATACGAATACTATTCCCCAATTGAACTATCAATCTCTCTTTTCGAATTAACAATGCACATAGGGAAAACCCTTCCCTTGTGTTCAGGAATCCTCTACAACAAGAGACCCACGGTCTCTTAATCCCTTTTCAGAAATAAGAAGAAGAAATCTCTCTTAAAAGAGATAGATTGTACAATGAAGATCAATCAAAATTCCTTATTGAATATGCAAGTGGTTGACCAAAGAATCTTTTTGAGAGGATAAGACATTTCAGTTCAGAAAAACTCTCTTAATCTTTTGAGAGGATAAAACTTTTGGGCAATGAAAACTCTCTTTAAAACATTTGAATGACCATTCATAAAACATTTGAATAGATATGTCTCTTGGAAATTATTTTCTGAAGATCCCCTCTGGTAATCAATTACAAGACTTATGTAATCGATTACAGGTTTTAAAAATTTGTATTAAAACATTTTCAACTACTGGTAATCAATTACCAGAGAGCAAATCTCAATTTGAAATGATAGAATTCTTTGGTCAAACCTTTTGTTTGTTTCAATTTGGAAACTTCTTCCTAAAGATTCTAAGAGATCAAACTCGATCATATATCTTGACTTTCTTGGATTCTTGTCTTGAATAAAGCTTAGAAGTACTTGATCCTTTAGCATCATCAAGACATCAAAACATCTTGCTTAAATCCATCAGCTGAAAAATCCTTCAACTATTTCTCGTCCTTGGAAAATTCTTTTTGCAAGAATCAACTGCTTCTTTCATTCTTCCTCACTACGAGGTCGTGAAAACAAGACAACACTTGGTACCTCTAAGCCGTACACTGGGGCAATGAGGGGCACCGTGCATGAGCCTCAAGTGAACCTAGGGGCAGATTAGAAGTTCTCACCCAATAGGTTATCAAAAGTTCTCACCTGTCGATGTTTTTAAACAAGAAAAAGAAAAGGGGGGACAAACCCTAGGTTTTCAATGGATTGATCAAACATCAAACGACTCCATTCCCGTCACTCCAAAACGGTCAAGTGACTAAATCAAACAGAACATACACTTTGAGGGGGTTCCCGGAGAGATTTGCAAAAGATAGGATAAGGTTGCATGAATTATCACCTCTTTCAAAAGGACAGTCAATCTGTGTTTTCCAAAAAAAAATTAAACAAAAATCAAAATCACAAAACAAGGAAAGAATGACATGAACATTGTACAAACTTTCCATTTCATTGCATTATTTCATATGAAGTCCGCATTTACCAAATTTCACAACAAAGGTTGCATGCATCTGCATCCCTCAAAATCATGTTAACTACATAGATTCCCTACATCTAAATGTCCAAATCTTGTGGATTTGGGATGACCGGCCCTCTCGATGAGTCGATCTCTTGCTTTCTCATAAGGGTGGACCTTGGGTACTAGTTACCCTCGCCTTGAGAGGACTACACGTCCTCACCATCAGAGGGCTGCATGCCCTCACCTCCAGAGGACTACATGTCCTCGCCTTGAGAGGGCTACACGCCCTCACCTTGGGTACTAGTTACCCTCACCGTTGAGAGGACTACACGTCCTCGCCAACAGAGGGCTGCACGCCCTCCCTTTCAGAGGACTACATGTCCTCGCCTTGAGAGGGCTACACGCCCTCACCTTGGGTACTAGTTACCCTCACCGTTGAGAGGACTACACGTCCTCGCCTTGGGAGGACTACACGTCCTCACCATCAGAGGGCTGCACGCCCTCACCTCCAGAGGACTACATGTCCTCGCCTTGAGAGGGCTACACGCCCTCACCTTGGGTACTAGTTACCCTCACCGTTGAGAGGACTACACGTCCTCGCCAACAGAGGGCTGCACGCCCTCCCTTTCAGAGGACTACATGTCCTCGCCTTGAGAGGGCTACACGCCCTCACCTTGGGTACTAGTTACCCTCACCGTTGAGAGGACTACACGTCCTCGCCTTGGGAGGACTACACGTCCTCACCATCAGAGGGCTGCACGCCCTCACCTCCAGAGGACTACATGTCCTCGCCTTGAGAGGGCTACACGCCCTCACCTTGGGTACTAGTTACCCTCACCGTCAGAGGACTACACGTCCTCGCCTTGAGAGGGCTACACGCCCTCACCTTGGGTACTAGTTACCCTTACCGTCAGAGGACTACACGTCCTCGCCTTGAGAGGACTACACGTCCTCACCATCAGAGGGCTGCACGCCCTCACCTCCAGAGGACTACATGTCCTCGCCTTGAGAGGGCTACACGCCCTCACCTTGGGTACTAGTTACCCTCACCGTTGAGAGGACTACACGTCCTCGCCTTGAGAGGACTACACGTCCTCACCATCAGAGGGCTGCACGCCCTCACCATCAGAGGACTACATGTCCTCGCCTTGAGAGGGCTACACGTCCTCACCTTGGGTACTAGTTACCCTCACCATCAGAGGGCTGCACGCCCTCACCATCAGAGGACTACACGTCCTCGCCTTGAGAGGGCTACACGCCCTCACCTTGGGTACTAGTTACCCTCACCATCAGAGGGCTGCACGCCCTCACCATCAGAGGACTACACGTCCTCGCCTTGAGAGGGCTACACGCCCTCACCTTGGGTACTAGTTACCCTCACCGTCAGAGGACTACACGTCCTCGCCTTGAGAGGACTACACGTCCTCACCACCAGAGGGCTGCACGCCCTCACCTCCAGAGGATTGCACGTCCTCGCCTTGAGAGGGCTACCCGCCCTCACCTTGGGTACTAGTTACCCTCACCGTTGAGAGGACTACACGTCCTCGCTTTTAGAGGACTACACATCCTCGCCAACAGAGGGCTGCACGCCCTCACCTTCAGAGGACCACATGTCCTCGCCTTGAGAGGGCTACACGTCCTCGCCTTGAGAGGACTACACGTCCTCACCATCAGAGGGCTGCATGCCCTCACCTCCAGAGGACTACATGTCCTCGCCTTGAGAGGGCTACACGCCCTCACCTTGGGTACTCGTTACCCTCACTGTTGAGAGGACTACACGTCCTCGCCTTGAGAGGACTACACGTCCTCACCATCAGAGCGCTACACGTCCTCACCTTTAGAGGACTACACGTCCTCGCCATCAGAGGACTACATGTTCCCCATTTTCAAAGGGGGGCATGCCCTCACCTTCAGAGGATTGCACATCTTTGCCATCATAGGACTACACTCCCTCGCCTTCGAAAGGCGACACGTCCTGAACTTCAGAGGGCTACACGCCCTCGCCTTTAGAGGACTACGCGTCCTCACTTTCAGTGGGCTCCATATCCACACCTTAAGATAATTTAAGGTCCTCTGTCCTTAAATGCTTAACCGAGACTTGCACTCCCGGTTAAGGGACCAGTAGTTTCCTTTTAAACGGTTCCTGGGCCACCCCCTGATATTGGAGGAGGGCCAACTGTGCGAGCACAACCAGAGAGGGAGGCTATCACACAGCTACTATGCATACTGGGGCAGGATTTTGCCCGGACTGCTGCCGGAAGACGGGTGCGGATCATGCGCACCAACATGACCACTCTTACACAGATATAGATGACATTGCTACTTAGCAACATTCTGCCCAGCGACCGCAACGCCAATCTCCCCTGCAAAAGTATCAGTTGGTCTGTGTCGTCCCGACATGGGTAAGTATGCATATAGTTCAACTGATTTCTGATACCATCTATTGTTTGCAGGGATCGCACCCACAAGACACCCAGTGGACCCGGAAAAGTCCAACAGGGCCCTGGGGTTTCCAGCTCTGGTTACGGGCCTCTATCAGTCCTACAGGGTGCCCGTACCCCCCCGGCGAGGTTATGTCATCATAGGTAAGTATGCACATCGCTCAACTGATTTCTGATTTCATCAATTGTTTGCAGGGATCGCACCTGCAAGACACCCAGTGGACCCGAAGAAGTCCAACAGGGTCTTGGAGTTGTCAAGCTCTAATTACGGGTCTCTGTCAGTTCTACAGAGTACCTGTAACCTCCAGCAAGGGCATCAGGCCCCCTACTGATCGAGCTTTCATCAAGAAGTACTGCGTCCCTAGGCAGGCGCAGGGCGAAACACCACAGCAGCATTGGGATGGCCGGTAGCGGGCAATAGACACACCGCCACCACCTCTAGAGTTCACCTCAGCTCATCCGCAAAAAGGTTAGAGCGTTGCCTACGACACATGGCCGACCAGCAGGCTACCAAGTCCAAAGCCAAAGGTAAGCAAAGTACTAGGTCAGTGACTGACAAGTCATAACGCGTCCAGCTAAAGACGTTAAAGAAGCGCTACTAGGAGGCAACCTAGTACCTTTTGAATCTATGCTTGTTATTTGATCACTTTTTATAGTAGGACGCACCTAGTTGCTCATGATCCTGGGGATTTAAATAAAACAAGCGCAAGCTCGAAAGGTAGTCATACCTCACAAAATATATATATGTATGTTTAGGTAGTGAAAATACCTTAGATATGCATGTATGTAAACAAAAAACACTTCACAAAATATATATATGTATGTTTAGGTAGAAAGATACCTTAGATATGCATGTATGTAAACAAAAAACACTTCACAAAATATATATATGTAGAAAGATACCTTAGATATGCATGTATGTAAACAAAAAAATACTTCACAAAATACATATATGTATGTTTAGGTAGAGATATACCTTAGATGTGCGTGTATGTAAACAAAAAATACCTCGCAAAACATATATATGTCTGTTTAGGTGGCAAGATACCTTGGATATGCATGTATATAGCAAAAATACCTCACAAAAATATGCACATGTTTAGGTAGCAAAATACCTCATGAAAAAAAAAAAAAAAAAAAAAAAAAAGAGAGAAAAAAGAAAAATAAGTTGTCTAGCTAAAAACCGACATGCTTTTGAAAAGAGATGATTTCCAACTTTTCTTTGAAAAAATTCATTGATCATAACCAATTTTTGGAAAATGTGTCTACACCTGAAGGGTGAATGCTGTGAAATTTCCCCGGACGCCCGAAATGGACTCGGATGAATGCCCAAATTGATAAAAGAACATATTTTGGAAACATTGGGTTGATTAAAATAGAGGAAATGAATCCTGAGCCCTAGCATCACATGACCATAAAAATTTGACATTTGAGTGTCCGCATAGATGCATGCATGACCAGTTTTGCATAAAGTTTCCAAATCATCATTTTTGCATTTGTGTCATGGAAATAATGTGAGGCATCCCTTTTATCCTTGAGCCAAACCAAACCCCGACATGTATCATGTCTAGCCATTCTACAAACCTTGAGCCAAAATCCTGACTCACCATAATCCTTACTCTCGGAAGCAAAAAGGAAGAGAAGGAAAATTTCCAATCAAAGAGAAAGCAAAAAGGAAAAGAAAGGAAATTCCCAATCAAAAAATGGGAGAAAGCAAAAAGAAAAGAAAGAAAATTCCCAATCAAAGAATGGGAGAAAGAAAAAAGAGAAAAGAAGGAAATAAAGCTCCTGATCAAGGATCGAAAGAAAACAGAAGTAATGTGCAGAGAGGTCTTTGGACCAGACAATATCTGAACAATACAGAATTGTCACCAAATGAACAAAAAGAAGGAAAGAGAACCACAACCTAAAATAGTCTTCTCCCTTTAATTACCAACCAAAATCCCGTGCGCTAGCGACCTTTTTTTCTCGCCCCGCACTAAACAAAAAAAAAAAAAAACAGAAAAAGAAAAAGCCAGAAAAATCAAAAGCCAAAAACACACAAAAGCCGAAAAACTCCCCAAAAGAACCCATTCCCAAGGGAAGTCCTATTTGATCCATGATCACGCATGTAATTTTTGATTTGATAGGAAATAATTTGCAAAGTCAAGTCATGACATATCTATGGTTCGGAATTAGGATGAAACACTTACCTGTGCGAGATTGATACACTTTGAGTGATTTTCTTCTATTTTTGTCGAACCCAGTGTTTCCTCTAAATGGTCATTTAGAAACGAGATGCTAACATCCAAAATCTCATTTATGGTTATGGGAGATTTCATCAGCAGACTCTCCTTCCCCGGTAGGCGCATTGTTTTTCACTCAAAAAAGCATATGCTGCTCTAAATCAGTTGGAATATTTGTCTCTTTGCTAAAGCATGTTTGCATTTTAGTGGAGAAAACACCGAGACTTTTTCAAGTCTCACAAGTTATCCAGAACTACGTAGGTCTGAGTTCCTCATTGGAGGATACGTAGGAGCAAGAGCTTTGCTTTTGTCGGCCGCCCCATAATCTTTGTCATACTGACCCTGAGGTCATGTGACGTGCACTCTTGTATCATCCAGAGGCGGCGGGCCCGATGATACGCGGAGATACCTTACGGTTATCCGCACCCTTTTGTCATCCAGAGGCGGCGGGCCCGATGACAAGCAGAGACCAAGTTTGGTCATTCTGCACCCATGATACGCGGAGATACCTTACGGTTATCCGCACCTTTTTGTCATCCAGAGGCGGCGGGCCCGATGACAAGCAGAGACCAAGTTTGGTCATTCTGCACCCATGATACGCGGAGATACCTTACGGTTATCCGCACCTTTTTGTCATCCAGAGGCGGCGGGCCCGATGACAAGCAGAGACCAAGATTGGTCATTCTGCACCCATGATACGCGGAGATACCTTATGGTTATTCGCACCCTTTTGTCATCCAGAGGCGGCGGGCCCGATGACAAGCAGAGACCAAGTTTGGTCATTCTGCACCCATGATACGCGGAGATACCTTACGGTTATCCGCACCTTTTTGTCATCCAGAGGCGGCGGGCCCGATGACAAGCAGAGACCAAGTTTGGTCATTCTGCACCCATGATACGCGGAGATACCTTACGGTTATTCGCACCCTTTTGTCATCCAGAGGCGGCGGGCCCGATGACAAGCAGAGACCAAGTTTGGTCATTCTGCACCCTTGTATCATCCAGAGGCGGCGGGCCCGATGATACGCGGAAATACCCGAGTGGTTATCCGTATAAACATTCTTTTGCTATCTGTAAGACAGAACGCTTGATAGCATGCAGAGGCTGACATAGTCTTCTGCACCTTTTGTTCCTCCGGGAACAACAACTCATTTACATGCGGAAATTTCATGGTCGCCCGCGACTCTCGTCAACCGAGAGGAGCGAAATTAGTGTCATACACTAATTTTCGGGGACCTTTGCTTGATGACATGCGACCATTCTTTGGTCCTTGTGAGGTGCTTGGCATCCATCATTAGGCAATTTGTGAAATTCTAGGAGCGACAAGTCACGGTCACCCGCGACTCTCGTCAACCGAGAGGAACGAAATTAGTGTCATACACTGATTTTTGGGACCTTTGCTTGATGACAAGCGACCATTCTTTGGTCCTTGTGAGGTGCTTGGCACCCATCGTTAGGCAATTTGTGAAATTTTGGGAACAACGAGTCATTTGCATGTGGAGATTTTATGGTCACCTGCGACTCTCGTCAAATCGAGAGGAACGAAATTAGTGTCTTATCTTTACTTTCCTTTTATCTCCAATAAAAGACAAGTAAAGAGGGGCAACTGTCATACCCTAATTTCGTCCGGGGACCTTTGCTCGATGACGTGCGACCATTCTTTGGTCCTCGTGAGGTGCTTGGCACCCATCATTAGGCAATTTGTGAAATTTTGGGAACAACAAGTCATTTGCATGTGGAGATTTTATGGTCACCCGCGACTCTCGCCAAATCGAGAGGAACGAAATTAGTGTCTTATCTTTACTTTCCTTTTATCTCCAATAAAAGACAAGTAAAGAGGGGCAACTGTCATACCCTAATTTCGTCCGGGGACCTTTGCTCGATGACGTGCGACCATTCTTTGGTCCTCGTGAGGTGCTTGGCACCCATCATTAGGCAATTTGTGAAATTCCAGGACATGCCGAAAAACCAAAAAAATATTGATGCACAATCCGTAAGTTTCCGTGACACACCGGAAATCAAATGGAAGCATCGTTGCATAATTAAGTGAGGTTCCGTAACATTCCGTAAGTCAAAAAGGGGATGATTATGTAATCCGCAAGGTTCCGTAACATTACGGAAAGAAAACAAGTATCGTTACGAAATTCGTAAGTTTCCGTAACTTTACGAAAAAAGAATCACCAAAAAATAGCAGAGGGGGGTGTACTTAGTAAAAATGGGGGTGCAAATAGCACCCAGGCCCATTTGGGCCCTCCAGAAGATTCCTCCAGAAGGCGGTTGCTTCTGGAGGAAGCAACCCTGCTCGCCTGGGCGAGCTGGGCGGCAACCACCTCCCCTATTTTGCTATAAATAGGGGAGGAAGTGAAGAAGAAAAGGGTCCAGCCCCTTAGGCACTTCTCTCTCTTTCGAATTTGCTTGGAAAAATTGTTTCCGTGAAGAAAATCTAAGCCGAGGCGCTTCCGAAACGTTTCCGTAACGTTTTTCGTGAGGAATCTCGCAAAGCTTTCAACCGTTCTTCGACGTTCTTCATTCGTTCTTCATCGTTCTTCGATCTTCAACGGGTAAGTACCTCGAACCAAGCTTTTCGATTCATTCTATGTACCCGTAGTGGTCCACATTGTGTTTCGTGCATTTTTATTCTCGTTTTGTTTACTTTTTATACCCCCTGTTGACGTGCTTAAGCCATTTTACTTAAGTCATTTCTCGCTTAACTTAAAAATAAAATAAACTTCCACCGAACGTTTGAATTGTATTATCCATTAACTTCGGTTAAAATAAATTCCGACCGTTCGGTCGTGCCGTAACCACGTTGGAAATCAAAAAGAGGTAAAAAATAATATAATAATCAAAAAAACATCTTTTAGCAAAATAAAGCGGAAAATCAATCGGACGTTTTCTCTTTGGGATTTCTCATTCTTAATCGAATTGATTAATAACTAAAGTGAAACTAAGGCTAAAATCAACTCGCCTAGTCAAGCTCGTCCATAAAAAATAGGCTTTTTGAAGTTTGTCATTTCATTTTCTCACTAAGTAAAATGGATCATTTTTAAGGTCCAACGCCTTAAAATGATCACCTCTTAAAATAAAAAAGAATCACTTGATAAGAAAGAACTACGTAGGTCTGAGTTCCTCATTGAGGATACGTAGGAGCAAAAGCCCCGCTTTTGTCGACCACCCCAAGAGATCGTTAATGGTCCAATGCCTTAACGTTTCTCTCCTTTCAAAAACAAGAGATCGTTAATGGTCCAACGCCTTAACGTTTCTCCCCTTTCAAAATCAAAAGACCGTTTAATGATTCAACACCTTAAATGACCTTTTGTTCAATAAAAACATATTTTGCAAAAAGACAAAAAACAACTTAACCAAACACTTTGTTCCAAAAAGAACTACGTAGGTCTGATTTTCTCATCCCAAATTGAGGAATACGTAGGAGCAAAGGGAAACACCCTTGTCGACCACAAAAAGAGAAAAATATAAAAAGGGCATAAAGGATATAAGAACATAAAAGGGAACATAAAAATCAAAGTCATGTTTGCACATTCGATTAAAGGCTGCCGTCCCTTGGGACGGGCGTGTGGGGTGCTAATACCTTCCCCGTGCGTAAATACAACTCCCGAACCTTTCACTAAAAAGTTCGTAGATCACGTCTTTTCCGGTTTTTCCGACGTTTTCCTCAAATAAACGTTGGTGGCGACTCCGCGCGTATTCCTTTCGTGGAACACGCATCCCGCGAGTCTCGCGTCGCCCTCCCGCCGAAGGGTAGGTTGCGACATTATGGATCAAAGAATAATAGGGTATGTGCTTTAAATTGACTGCATAGGAAAAATCACCCTTTAGGTTTCTTGTTGAACACCATTTAGGAAAAATCACCCTTTTTCGTTTTCATTTAATTCTTTGTACTATGCCTTACTTGGAACTTTTATATAATTGAAGGCTAGTGATTGAAGCTTTGAAAAGGCTATTGTTGTTCTTGTTTCTGTTGAATGTAGTTTCTTCTGTAAATCACTAAATCCCTTGTTATTTATTGAATAACTCTCCCCTTTTTTTCAAACCTTACTTTTTTGTGCCATGTGATGTTTTAACATAAGCTTGCGCAGAATAGAGATTGCATACTTGTAAATTCGTACATAGATTTGTAGTTTTATGTAAAAAATCAAGTTTTACTTTTGAAGTCAAAAAGTAATTTCCAAACATGCAATTCTTCATCTTTCTAGTGTTGGATTTACATTTGTACTGAGTTTTATTGCAGTTGAAAAATCCACTACCATTTAATTTATCCTTTTGCATAACAGGTTGGGTTTGTGAATTCCTTGGCTTTTGCAAAATCAGGAGAATTCTTAGTTGCTGGAGTTGGACATGTGAAAATTTTCTCAAACTGTGTCCTGCTTGTATGCTTCTTTTTTTTTGTATACTATTTACTGAAATTTCGCTGGAAACACTGCCATGGACAGAAAAGCTATCTGTGATGTTGGGGGTTAAGATGATTATTTAATGCTTTTCTCTGCTCCTTCAGTCTGAATTATGGTTGCAGACCGTTGTCCTCAAAGTTGGTATGTCATGTCAAGGGTGTGCTGGAGCAGTAAACAGGATTTTGGAAAAAATGGAAGGTATTTTTATTCCTGCAAGCTATATCTACTATCAGATCCAAAATGAAAATGATCTAGTAATTGTAGCAATGTAGTATCTTACATGTGAATTTTTTTGTAGTAAACTCAGAAAAATGCAGATCAAACCTGTGTGTTCTCTGTCAATTCCATTGACAAACTAGTGCCTTGCTTCTGTCAGTTTTATCACAATCAAAATATGCTGCATGCTTTACATTCTAAATTTTTAATTATCATAACTATTTGGTTTGTTTTGTTAATTTTGATGTTCTTTTTCATTCCTTTGTATAATTTCTTTAAATTTGTGTGTAATGCCATTTGTAATGTTAAACACCAGAAGTTCCAGTTAATATCTTTTTCTCTTAAACTTCTTGCCATTTTCTGTTGGGTGATTAAGTGGTTTTCCTGTTCACAATTAACTTTCGGACATAATCAAGAATACCCTGCACAAGTCAAGGGCTGTTAAGGCTGACTAAAATTTGCCAAGACTCAGCAAAATAACATAACATGGAGAGTGTTAAAAAAGTGTGTACTCATAACAAGGGTAGAGAGGCTGAGGACCACCCGCCGGAGACACCGGAAGAGACTTCTCAGCCTCTGCAGCCGCAACCATTTGCTTCTTCTTCATTAATAATCTCTTCCCAATCCTCACTCTTCTCATTGTTTGCAAGTCCCCAAACCTTACTATCACCATCTTTTCTTCTTCTGCATTTGTCCCCATAGTGCTCTTGGCTTCCTCCACAACCATTGATGTAAAATTTATACTCTTGTTTCAAATAGACGAATATAAACAAAAAAACACATTAATTAAGAAAATGAATTAGTACTGGCATTTAGTTGTATTAATTTTATTTAAAAATAAATATTTTTTTTTCTAAACTACCCTTTCTTAAAACTTGATAACAAACAATTTTAAATGAGCGTATGAGAATGAGAGTTGCTTTCATATGGGAAAAAGAAATAACCTCAGGCTTTAATGGAAGCAGTCACTTTTAAATTGTTGAGTTGCTTTATTTATTATGGGTGGTGTCGTGATGCAGTCACGTATGTATGTAATGTAAGCTTTCAAAAACTGAAAGTGCTTTAAATGAGCATGAGTTATCATAATATATAGGCCATCAAATGCAATGATCATCAAATGATGACGCTTTATTTATTAATGAGTTTTGACTTTTGAGACTCTTCTTCTACTTGCACTTGGGTTCTTTCCAGTTTTAATTCCAACATTCTAACTCCAACCATCAACTATGGATGCCACCTCCACTCTTCCGACACCGGCATCACCGACATTGCTTTGCACTCCTCCGGGATCAAGTCAGAAAAAGGTATGTGATGTGTTACTTATTGCTTCTAGTTTGCTGTATTTGTCCCTCTTAAGCAACTAAAAAATATTCTTGATTTTTTACTCTTATATAATTAAAGATTTGTTTGTTTGTTTGCTATGCGTCTTCCTTTCAATTCCCATCTCATCCTTAACGTTAAAATCAACAAGCTTATTCACAAATGGTTGATTGGTTTCCATAATCTAGATAGAGGATCGATAAACAAAACTATGGAGATTAGTGTATTTTATAATTACCTCAACAGTGACCATTTGGAATGCAAAGAGGGAAAGTAATAATAGGATGAAGTATGAACTGGAAAGGAAAGCTAAGAATAAAAGAGAGTGGTTGTGAGTTGATCGAAGTAAGAGAGGTTTAGTTGTAGAGTCTTCAACACTAATACCTTCCTAGAGAGTGTGAGGAATGGCCACTTCCAAGAATCTTTTTCAAGCAGACAACTCATGCCATTATATACCAAAAAATTAAATATAATAATAACAGAGATCACCATTTCCAGTTGTAAATGATTTTTGTTTCCTTTCATTTATTTTTCAAAAATATTACTTTGACAAATAACTAGAATAAGAGATACACGAATATATATATATATATATATATATATATATATATATAATAAATATCACTATTTATATTCATATATTTTAATTTATAATTTATGCTAGCATATAAATTAATAAAATAAATTATTATTATTATATTATTATTATTTTTAAATTTTTATTATTAATTAATTTAGTAGTAGTATGAACCAAAATTTTAATTCTTTAGAAAAAGACTCAAATAAAAAGATATAATAGAAATTAAAAGGTTATTTAAGCCTTAAAAATATTAACTTAATTTTTCATTAACATAAATTAATTATTATTTTGGCCTAATTATTCAATTTTAACTTTGGACCATTTAAATAAAGTAAAGACATTTAACTCCAACCATCAACTATGGATGCCACCTCCACTCTTCCTTTCAATTTTAACTTTGGACCATTTAAGCTTATTTTGGCCTAATTATTCAATTTTACAAGGAATATACACCAGACATATCTGGACTTTGTGCAATGTCGCGTTGCTTTCCATTTCCACCACCAGGATATACAAACAAGGGATATGAAAAAGAAGGCTACAACAGAGGACGTGGAATTACTGACAAAGGTTAACGTACTTTCCTTATATTCACAGGGTACATTTTGTTTCATTATCATGATTTGGGATGCAAAAATGAAATTTCTTGTCAATTGTGTAGCTGTTAAATATAAGATACATCTTTGCAAATGGACCATCAAATTGTTTTTTAAGAATATACGTGCTATGTGGCTATCAATATAACTCATCCATGATGTGGTTTAATTATGTACATCCCTTTGTTCTGAACCATAGATGAATTGGATTTGCTGAGGGTCCATTTTAATTGTGTCCTTACTCTGTTTTTTCCTTAGAGTTGGGCAGCATTGGCGGAGAAAGTTAGATTGGTGCTCAATGAGTATCCACAACTCAGGCTAACCCAAGGGAGAAAAGTGCTAGAGATCTGTCTAACCATTAAATAGGACAATGGCAAGGCTCTTGAATTTTTGTTAGAATCATTGGGTGAGTAGATAACTATATATATTAATTCATGCAAAAATATCCTTACTTTGATATCTCACCTACCTAAGCTACATATATAACATATATTTGTTCTGATTCACTATAATAATACTATTTGCATATTTCTAGGGTACGAGAATTCGAATGATGTATTTCCAATCTATATTGGTGATGATCGAACTGATGAGGATGCTTTTAGGGTAACAAATGTTGTCACGCCTAGTTAGTTAGTTAGAGGTGTTCATGTTAAACATATACCTACAGTTGAAGATGATAGATACATATTAAAGACTTTTACCTACAGTTAAGAGATGCAAGTAGAAGTTAATGACTTTTACCTACACACTATACATAGTAGGTAAAACCTATAGTGACAGACAATTAGTTGTCATTATACGGCCCCTCAAAGTTGACGGAAGAAACGTCTGTAGGACAAAGTCTATCATACATTTACCTACAGATTTTTTATTTATAGTGACAGTTTTTGTCCGTAGGTATAGGTCATTTTTCTTGTAAATTTTATAAGTCTATCCAAAATTCATTATTATTGAGCCACTTACCATATTAACTCACACACGAAGCCCAATAGTGGTGGACATGAGAGGATCTATTGGGAAAAATCTATATTCTACATTGATGATAGATAGTGTTGAATAATGTATATAAACGAGGGAGAACCCTTATTCATTTAGCTTGACTTAGTTTTGTTAGTTTTTGGCTTGAGGGGTGTTAACCTCATGTTTATGTAGCTTTTTTTCTTTGTTGGATTACATTTTTTGGTTGTAGCACATCTATGTGTCTTTTAGTTGTTATAGGATTAGCATATATGTATGATGGGTGACTCTGCTTTGTGTTCATTCTTTGCTCGGGGGAGGTATATCTTATACCAAAACCTGTTTCAATATATTAATTCCATTTTGATGTTCAAAAGAAATAAAATCAGTTAACTTTTAATGTTTGAGTTAGGCTCAAACTCAAATTTTAAGAATAATGCATATAGTTGATTTTTATGATAATTACTTTGAAATTTAAATCTGAAATCATTTTTAATTAATTGATAATATAAGACACTAATAGTACATGAAAATTAAACAATTTGTTTTAGGTTGTTGTAGTTGTAGGTAGCTTTTGCTAGAGACATCTTGGAACGGTAGGCGAGAGAACATATAGGCTATATTTTATGTTCGGCGTGTTTAAAAAATTGACATAGTTTATGGGTTGAGTTGAAACAAACAGAATGGAACAACATAGAATTTTGTCACCCTGTTTGTGTGCCAAACACTACCATATATTTTTTTTACAGTAATAAGGTTTGAGTTCATTAAAACTATTGCGTTGGTTTGAGGATATGTGCTTATTGGTTTTGTTTGGTTTCCTCTGAATTGAAGATCTGCTGTGGTTGGAAAATGACCCTAATGCAACACTCAGGCAAAAAGAATGCATTGATGGATTCCTTGGCTCTTATGTCTTCATTGATTGGATGAAAAATAATCAGATAAAACAAGTAAGCATTTCCTTTGAACTTGATTCTCTGTTGGTATAGAAATTTTAAGCATGAAAGTGCCACGTTATTGGAGCAACTAAGGTTGCACGGGAAACTTCTACTTTTTGAAACAGGTAGTGTAAGACACTGGATTTAAACATTAAGGTTGATGCGATTTTATTAGTTAGCCTTAAATATGCTTCTCATATCAGTAATACACTCCATTTTCAAATTCCTATCTTTTTTTTATTTTACTATTTAATCTTTCTAAATTTTTGTATTTGATATTTGTCGTTAGTCTAAATCTGTTAAGTCATAACATGGTGAGTTAACAAAATGTCACATCATCAGCTAAGTAAGAATGTGAGAGACTAACAAGAATCACGTCATCACTTAATGGACTTATACTAATGACAGATACCAAATACAAAAATTTGAAAAACTCAAGTAACAAAATAAAAATAAAATCATAGGTAGCAATCTAAAAAAAAGATACATTACATGTATAAATAACATATTTAAACCTATTAGTTATATATATTTTTCTTTATCCCTAGTTTTATACTAGTAAGTAGTAACCAATATCTAAATTAAACTACACTAACCGATTTCTTATAAAATATAATGACAATGTACTTTAGAAACTAAAGAAGTTAAAACTCACATGAAATGATGAAAATATACGAATTAATACTTACTGGTAGGAATAAAAACTAAATAAATAGAAGTATAGGGACTAAGGGTGTGTTTGGGAAAATGTTGGGTTGAACATAACCCACGTTTTTCCCAATCCACCAGGGTGCTTCCTTCTTTGTTTGCAGCTGCGGAAAGCGTGAAAGGACATTTGCAAGGCAGCAAATGACAAACCAAACATGCACTAAAACCACCAAAAGTTATTCCAGGGACCAAAACTCAAATTAGAAACTAAAAGGATTAAACTTTGCTCTAAATCAACATATTAAAATCTTTTACACTGTTTCTGTGTCAAAATTAAATATGTCCTTTCCTATTTGTCTCCACATCAAAATTGTCTAGACTTGTTCATGGCATAGGTTGAAAGATTTTTGGATATTATTTTAATGTAGTTCAGATTTTTGTTGAGGTTCTTAGGGTCTGGGTTTTTCTTACAGATTTTGGTTGCTGGGATGTGCACTGATATATGTGTGCTGGATTTTGTCTCGTCTGTCTTGTTCTTGTCTGCAAGAAACAGTGGTTTCCTTCCTCCTCTGGAAAATGTGATCATATCTTCCCAAGCTTGTGCTACTTATGATTTGCCATTACATTTGGCATTTGGTGCAACACTTGATTATCTTAATGTTGCTTTGCTTGAATTTATATCTTAATTGCCTAAACTTCAGCGCTAAAAGTCAGAAGACATTTCTTTTCTTAATTTCCTAAACTTCAACTGTATTGTTTTTCAGAGTTGACTTGTATTACAGAAATTTTAAGCATAATCTCAATAGCCTGGAAGTAGATAATAAACATAACCTAAATATTCAGATGCTGGGCGATGGTAGTTCATCTGACATTAAGAAACACTTAATTATATCTAAGAAAGCCAACTTACGCTGGCAAACACGTATCCGTGCTCTGTTACTATATGACAATGAACACTTCAAGACCTTGTTTCTGCTGACATTTGTGCTGTATTTAGATGTTAGTTAAGTTTAAACACGCATGGCTTACTTTCATTCTTAACTATGGTACACTCTAAAATCAGAAACTTTTATTTACTTGACCCAGGACCTTCATTAAGGATGTGAATAAACTTAGAAAGATAAAAATGTTTTCAACCACCCCCTACGAGGTTATCTGTTACTAGTGCTAAGTTTTCACTTTTTGTTGATAGGATGTCTCACTTCAGCCAATTTTGTGCTCGCTTTTTGAAGTTTAACCTATCTATGATATTCCTATTGGTAAACAAAAAACATCAGAGGTTATCCCCATAGTTTCGATGAGTCTTCTAGTGCATAACTTGTGTTAGCGCTAACATGGTTTGTCTTTGTGACCGTCAAATTGCAAGCAATTGTCATGCTGGTCTTTCATGATAAAGTAAAAAAATTCAAACAAACATTTGTGATAAAATGGATGAAATTTCAGTTTATATATATATATATATTTTTTTTTTATTTTATTTTTTTTTGAAAGGTTCAATGTTTATTTATCTATTCTTGTTTTCTACATTGCAGGAGCTAATGCATCACATTAGCCTTTACATTGCCTGTGGAAGGGGAGCCCATATAGCTTCAGAAGTGTTGTTTGAATAATTAAGGGGTGTTATGGAATAACTGAAAGAGCGTTAAGTGTTAGTATAAGTAATTGAGAATTGGAATAATTGACAGCATCTGTTACTCTTCAAGTATATATATATATATATATATATATATATATATATATATATATATATGAGAGAGCATTGAATATTTGAAAATGTCCATAAATAATAATAAAAAATGTGTATTTTCTTTTGTACCCATAATATTTGTGTGAAATATTATAATTAATTTTTACTGAAAAATCTGACTGATTACTTTTAATAGAATATTTCCTTTCAATTAAATTTTTTCCTTTCATAAGACTTGAATTCCACAAGATCAAATTGAGTATAATTTATTTGAAAGCACAATAATATTTTAGTTACCTAGTGAATTAAGCTCCTCTAAAGTGTAGTTTCTACTTTAGAGAATAAAATGTGTATATATTAATAATGTGTAACAGTAAATGGTTGAGCACGTTACAATTAGTCTTAATCCCAATCATGATTAATTTTGAATATTAATCGTGATTGGTATAGGTATTTAAAATAATCATATCAATTAATTTTACATTAAAATGCTTGTTACGACATGAAATAAAATTGATTATTGTTATAAATCACATGCGCTTAAGTCTTGGAGTGGATGAGTTCTAAGATATGAAAGTGAAAGTCACTTTTGGACTGTGAAATTTTTTTTACACCATTGAATCTATTGGTTTTTAAATGGAAGGATTACATTTTTTTTCATCTATTAATTTTTTCTTTATATTTTCTTTGTATTTCCCGGATTGTCCCTATCTTTCTCTCTCACAACAACTGTAACTTCTGACGCTGTCACGTGACGACTCCAAAGCCTCCGTGAAAGACAACACCTCCACGCTTCCATGTTACCTTTTTTCAGGTCTTGAAGGAAAGTTACAAATTTGAGATACAAAAATACTAGACCCATCACCTTCCTCACTTTCTCGTAACCATTGTCACAAACGACATTCCACAACTATCAGAATCATTTTGGAAAATACAACATTGACAACAACCTCAATCCTCATATTTTCCCCTAAATGTTGAATCCAAAGATGAAGCAGAAAAACAAATGAAAAATAGATAAATTTATGAAATTGGAAAACCCTACCACACCAACCAAAACGTGAAGCACCGAAATAGAATCAGATTGCAAACTGAAAAACACAACAAACATGTGCTTCATTCTTGATCCATATCTCGATTACAATCCGGATCTAGACATTACAGATTTGGATGGCAAACTGAAACACAACAACGAATGCTTCATTCAGAAATCTGTGAATTGATTTCTGAAGACGAAGTTATTCATACGATCTTTGCGGCACAACGAGTGATGATGGTCGGCAATGATGATGGTTGGCCATGATGTTATCCGTCGTCGGGGAAGAAGGTGGAGAGAAAGAGATTGGGTCTTTGAAGGGAAGAAAGAGATCGAAAGAGGGAAGGGGATTTTCCGGGGACAAAATTGGGAAAAAGGAGAAAAATAGAAAGAAAAAAAAAAAAAAAAAGATAAACTTTTGAGCTGTAGATTTGAGCTTAAAAAGATCCAACGATGTTAGTTCACTTTCGCACCTACGAAACACAGTTTCGCCTTCGCACTTTAGAACCCGCTTGGAGTGTAGTCGAACTTCATCATCCACACACAATAATGACCTCCCACATAATGTTGTTGTCCACAGCTTTAGCAAAGCTTCAGCTTCGATTGTAGCAGCTTGTTCCTACGCAATATCAACAACAACCCTTTCTTCTTCTTCTTGAGCTCTTTTCACCTTCTAAGCATCATGGAGCTTAGTCACATGAGCTACGAGTTCTTGTTCGTTTATCTTCGTGAGACATCTACAAACATCATTGAAATGTTGAATGGTAGGAAGACCTAGCAAGCGCTTGATGACTGAGTAGATGTCTTCATCCTTGGTGAAACATGTAACAACCCGCCTCATCGTTACAATATCGCTAACTCTAAATTGCACAATTTTAATTTTTAAATGAAATCTCCATTAATTTGATTATGATAACGAGAGTAAATTTTTCACGATATACATTCACCAAACAACACACAAAGACTTAAATAAACACATATATATGTTTATCTTAAACCATTATACATCATTCACATGATAGAAAATAATTTAGTTTTTACATGTATCTAAATTTGATATTTACATGCCCAAATCAAAAAGAATTATAGAACCACTACAAAAGAATTGATAACAAAACACAATTCTCTCCCAAAATAATCTCAACGTCATCACGTTGGCTTGGTGGCTCCCACAAAAAGAATCTCCCTCCACGTCATCTATTGTTGTTCATCTACTCTCATGAACGAAGGTTCACGATCATCACAGGTACCAACCACAGGTACAAAATTGCAAGGGTGAGTTTATTATAAAAGAAAACAACAAACATCAAATGAACATGATTTGCAAGAAAATAATAACAAATACCATAATCATACACAAATATCCATCAATCCAACATACACTTAACTAGTCATCAACTTTTCCATAATTTCAATCAATCAAGCTCAATATGATGCATGCACCTGACGTCAACTCTAAAATACAATGTGGTACCATTCGTCAGGAAATAGCCTAAGCATGTCAATGTGATACTCACACTTAGGAAAACTAGGTAGCAAGTGTCGAGGTTGTGCACATGCAACTTCCCCCCCCCCCCCTGGTGATCAGCCTAAGTCACAAGGGAGTTCTAAACCGGGTGACATGCCCTCAAGTACAAGTATTTTCCTTCATGAAAAACTACAAGTACTTACTACCAATGTTTATACTATTTCCATGCAGTATGAAGTATGAAACATGGGCATCACCAATGCATTGACCATGGGTAATTAAAGATTCTAAGTCATCACCCATCAGAGATGCTTAAAACTTTTTAATCACTCTATTTCCCCCACAAAGGACACCCAACTTGGTCACTGCACCCCTCATGTACATACACAACATACATCATCACAATGACACCATCAACATCAACATCATTTCATCTCAATGTCATTAACATCATCAACATTATCTCATCTCAATATCATCATTAACATCAACATCATCTCATCTTAATAATATTCTCATAAACATCAACATCATCTCATATCATTATTATCATAAACATCAACGTCATCTCATCTTTGTGTTATCAACGTCATTAGTAATCGCATTCCACGTATATATACATATAAATTTTATGCATGGGATTCACACTCCCCAGGTCTTCAGACAACAAAAGTCTTATACAACAACAATATCATTCACAATTTCAATCATCAATAATAAATAAATCGCATCCCATTAGTAAAAAATATAGTTTTTCTAGAAAACCAGCATGCAACAGGGATAGACATATTTCACTATAGTTGGGTTCCCTGACCCCAACTACAACATCAAAGCGGTAAACCAAAATAAACTTCCCTCACTTATGGATATCCCTCTGTCAGCTCCTCTCTCCGTCGCTCGGAGGTCTCTCACGTTCACGTCCGTTGTTCCAAATACAGAGTTCTATATACCAAATTGAAGATAATTTAGTATAGATTTCAAAATAAAGGTTAATATCAACATTCGGGGTCGAATACCCCTGTCAAATTAAAAAAGGCTAAGAGGTTTCGGGGTCTACTTCAAAGAGACGTTATTTTAAAATTCCGATCACACCAATGTGATCAAGGTTCAAAGAAGGTCACTAAAACGAAATTAATTTTATAAAAATGTAACTTTTACAACATCTCATTTTCAAAGGAAGTGTAAAAACATCCTATTACGGTGTCCGAATCATAAGACATACTAATAAAGGCTCAAACTGACTAGGATAAAGACATAGAAGTCAAGATTACCTTAAAGAAAATCCTATTTTTCATGCTGAAGAATGTATTTATAATCTGCAGATCTTGCTTAGCGAGCTCATTTCGCTAAGCGAAATTCAACTTTTGGCGTTGAGCATAATTTCTCTACTGGCTGGAATTGTGCTTAGCGTGCTAATCTTGCTGAGCGAATTATCTCCACGAGTTAGAACTGTGCTTAGCATGCTTGTCTCGCTAAGTGAGATGTCCAAAATTGTTATTTTGCAAATACCAATGATCAAAGCGTGAAGATGTGGGTTACAAACCGATAGTCCAATTTTGAAGGTGATCTAATAGTTAACGAGTCTGAGATCGTGGTTTTACTGAAATAGGTTTGTGTAAAACTTGAAATCTCAATTTAAAAATAGGTCAATCAAACTCCACATAACCTAACATCGACATCAAGCAATCACATATAGCTAATTCACACTACACCTCAACTCATCTAAATCAATCAAATAATCAAACAACACAAGAAATACATTAAACATCGATTTTCAGTTAGTGAAATTTCAGGGCGTTACAAAACATATACAAACATCATTTAAATGATACGTCCTGACTCGACACAACACTTGAATAAATTCATGGTGATTAGAGTTGACACTTTCATCATAACCAAATGATTAGGCTTTTAAGGTCTCAGCCCATACAATCAAATTTCAGATGGTTTTGGTGTCATATGCATCTGGAGCATGAATAAGCTTCTTCCTATTAAACAAGTAACTTCAATTCCTTGAATTGTTCATCACTTCAGCTTTCATCTTCCTTGAGGGCATTTCTTCATTATAGTATAGTTTGAAGCCCTTCTTCTTAGCAACATCCCAAATGGGTAAACGAGGGCACTCCTTAGCTGCAACAACTTTGATCTCGATGACCTTTGAGATGTGCAACTTTGGTGGATGGGTAATTGCTTGACTACGAACGTACATTTGGGCATGTAGTCCACCAAGCATAGAGTAATATGCTAAGGTGAAATCAAGATATGCTGGATGATCAGGTAAGAGCTTAGCGATAAGTGCCCAGAGGTTGACCTTTTCCTAGAACTCATTTTTTGGTGGTTCCACCTCCTGTGAAGGATCCTAATAATCCCAAAATTGGTTGTACTTTGATGTGAGTTTTCATGTCATATTCATGCATTTTGATATATTTTATTTAGCAAAACTCACGGTTTAGTGAAGTTTGTGAAAGATAGGTGCTTAAGAGGTTTCATGTAAAAAAGAGATAAATATCATGAATTTTTGGAGCTAATGAGAAGACCACAGTCATGGAAATTTTATACGACTGCAATAATTTTATAATGTGCTGTAATTTTGTACAAACATGATAATTTTGTACGGACGTGGTAATTTTGTGCACATAAATGATAATTTTGTACGACCATGATAATTTTGTATGCATATGGTAATTTTGTACTCCCGTGGTCTCCATGCATCACCTGTCACTTAAAGATTGCAAGGAACATCTGCCACATTTAAATTCTAATTGATAATATCCTTTAACTAAAGAAAGATAGAAGGAGAACCTCCACAAAATATTATAAATAAGGAACAAGACCTCTTTCTTTTATGAAGGAGTTTATTCTGGAGTTTTACTCTTATATTTTTACGAATTTGAGAAAACCTTAAGAGTTTTTGAGAGCTGAAGAGCATGCACAACACCACTAGGACGAATTGTGATCATCATTGTTGCCTATTGGTATGTTTATGTTTACCATTTATAGGATTACTAGTTTTTCTTTGATCATGAGTAGCTAATTCCCCTTAGTTCAAGGGTTATGGTGTAACTATGAAATTCCTTATTTTTTTTTATTTCAATTAATTATCTTCCTTATTTAATGTTTATTTGTAACTGACCATTCTAATACTTAATCAATTGCATAGTAGTGATCATCTGTATATAATTGGTAGATTTAGGTAGAGAATGTTTTACACCAAATTGCATGATCAAATTGTTTGGGTAATCTCTGATAAATTAGTTAATCTTTAATAAATTATTCTTAGAATTGATTTTATCCTTTGACTTAAATTGATGATTCCTGGTCATTGGGGTATTGATTTAAGGCAAAAAGCATCTTCTCACCTTGATGATAGGCTTTAGTAGATTTTGGGAGTTGATAATTAACTGGGGAAGGAATTTCGTTAGGACTAGGATTGTAAGAAAATTAGTACTAGTGAGTCATAACCCCTAGTTTTTCTTATGATAACTCAACCTCTCTTTATATTCTTTTATTTTCTTTCTTATAAAAAGCAAAATCATAAAAATATTTAAATCCTCTTTTTTAATCACCTTTACTATTAGTTTAATAAACTTAACTAATTGAGAATACAACTGGTTCTTTGGGTTTGATATCCGGACTTTTGAATCTACTATTACTATTGTGTAGGGGATGCTTGCCCTTGTGCGAGCCTAACATATTTTACGCATCAAATCCCTCCTATATTTCTCAATCATATCCCTAGGGATATTGTTTTGAGTGTTCTTCTTATCCTTGGACTTTTGGAAATTCCTCCATGCAACAACTGGTGTGACCTCAGTTGATGGACGAACACGTTGTTGACTTCTAGCCACTAATAAATGTGGTTGCATCTTGATGACTTGAGACAATACTGAACGCATCCACTGAGGAGGTTCTAGATGAACTATGGATTCTATTGTAAAGCTTTGAAGGCTTTTGATGGTGTGTGCACATAGTCATGCCTTGTCCACTCAAGAGCTTGAACATAGATGAAGTCTTTGATGATCGGTTCTCCTAAGACATCTTCAAAGATAGAGATTAGAATATAGGGTTACCTTCAATAAATGTTGATGGAAACCTCTAAGCATCTATTAAAGGATCCTTCTGTTGCACTGGTCTCTTGAATTTTTCTAAGTGAATGGGGGATGGAGGTGGGTGATGTTTGGGTGCTAAATATGGACACTTGCGATGGGGGAGATAGAGTGTCTTCAATGGAATCATTGTCTAATGATGATGAGGCAGTAGTCTCCTTGGTGTCAGTAAAAGAGATAGACCACTTTTTGTCACCAATCTTGGGATTGGCTTTAATGGCTCTTGTCTTAACGCGTCTTGGAATGGTGGACAGAATGACAACTTCTTTGGATGTAGGTGTTGGTTTGGCAACCTTTGCTTTTTTTTGGAGCAAGAGCAAGTTAGGCCATGACCTTTTTCTTTTGAATAAAAAAATGCACATTTTCCTCTTCATTGTCATCAATTTCACAAACTTCTTTCAACCTTTGTGGAATTGACTTTTCTTCAGCTGGATGAGTAGGGATGGATGCACTAGACTGCTCGTGCCTTTTCTTCGTTCTATGTTCTCTAGCTATCAATTTATGCTCTTTCTCTTCCCTTTGAGATTGTTTCCTTGTCTTCTTTTTCTTTTGTTGGTTATTCATAATCTTCTATATTTTCATGGAAATTCCAAAGTTGTTGAGATCTTTGTCTTCATCAATTATGGCTTTGGCTAGCCTCTTCTTCTTTCTTTTGATGATGGCATCCATGTCCACCTGTGGAGCATCCTTCAAGGTTTGTTCCATTAAAAACTTTATAGCTTTTAGGATGGTTTTGGTAAATTTTTGTTACTTAGCATAAACCGAACCTTTGGCTATAATGGTGTGCTTGGAGCCATCCTCCATCTTGTTAAAAACATGATAAACTCGTTGACCCCATAACACCTTGTTGATTAGAGCAGGATAGTAGATGTCGTGCACCACTTAAGCCATTTAGATTTCTTAGGATGTTGATGTAGATGGTGTGAGGCATGTCAAATGAAAGGTTTTCCATCAAGTGGAAGAGCACAAACTTGTGGAGATCCGATAAAGAAGTCTTCGATCCTGCCTTATAGAGAACACTCTTGTTAAGAATGTTAGCCCATATCTTTGCCGTCTCACACATAAAATTGTATACGGTGGTATTCTGATTACTATCTTTTTTAGCATTCTCCTTGTATATAGCCTTGCTACATGGGAGTCATAGTTTTTCTCTCATTCTTCTTGATAAATGCTTCCCTCGCGAAGACACCAAGGGGCCTTGGCAATAGAACCATTGGAAAGAACCACCTTTGTTCCTAGTACCTTGGATACCTTATTGTTCGCGAACTCAACATTTTTCCAAAACATTCTGATGAGTTTTTGATAAATGATATGAGTTTCATCGAAGAAATCTCTTGCTCCATAGAAGAAAAAATTCTCGTTGAGTTTTAGACCAACATTTTCAAGTTCTTGAATGTCGAAGAAATGTTCAACATGGATAGAAGGTTCATTATCAGTGTGGATGGTAGCTATCGCCATGGTTAGAATGATCTTAACCGTGGATGAGTTTGAGGTGGCCATGAGAGAAGGTTGAGATAGGGTTTGGTTGCAGAGAAGAAGATGAAGTGTTTTCAAAGGTAGAGTGAGAGTGATACCAAGGGTCTCTTTAGTTTAAGGGTTTATTATGGGCTTTTGAAAAGTAATCATTAGGTCTGCAATCCAAAAGTTGACTCAACAAAAAGCTTTAGAACATTATTTTATGAAAACAATGCATTTAACTTAATAAATACAAATGCTTACGTGAACGTCCAAATGTTGAACAATGTTGTGTGTGCTTAGAGTCATTGGATGATATGTCCTTTGATGCAACAATGGAAGACATATAGATACTAAATCATTCTTTTATAAAAATAATTTCAAGTTGATTTCTTAATAGAATCAACCTTTCTTTAGTAAGGAGTTTTGTGAAAATGTCAGCAAGTTGATCATCAGTGGATACAAACTGTAGATCCACTGTCTCATTTTGAACATGGTCTCTTATATAATTATGCTTAATTTATACATGTTTTACTCTAGAATGCAATGTTGGATTTTTAGAAAGACTAATGACAAATTTTTATCACAAAAGATATAAATTTTACTCTCATAGATGTTGTAGTCCCCAAGCTGATTCTTTATCCAAAGGAGTTGAGCACAATAGCTTACAATTGTCATGTCTTCTACTTTAGCAATGGACAATGCAGTAGAACCTTTCTTTTTTCATATCTATGTAACCAAGTTTCCACCAATGAAATGGCAACTTCCACTTGTGTTTTTCTTTTCTACTTTGTCTCCAACATAGTCAGCATCACAGAAGCTTGTGAACCTGAAATCTTCCCTCCTTTTGAACAACAAACCAAGATTAGAAATCTCAATTATATATCTAAAAATGCATTTAATTTCAGTTAGAAAGACTTCCCTAGGTTCTTGTTGAAATGTCGCACGTAAGGAAATACTAAACATGATATCAGGTATAGACGCTGTGAGGTGTAGCAATGATCCAATCATTGTTCTATATTGAGTCTCATCCACCTTTGTTGGTTCTTCGTCCAATCCAAGATATGTTGTTGGATGAATGGGTGTCTTTATTTATTTTGCATCATTCATATTGAATTTCTTCAACAACTCCTTTACAACATCAAAAATAATATCGTCCACATATACTTGTACTAGTCGTAATTTTTACAGAAGAGAGTTATGATGACTTTTGCTTATTCGAAGCCATTTTTCAATAGAAATGAACTTAGTTTTTCATACCAAGCTTTAGGAGTTTGCTTGAGTCCATTTAGTATTTTTTTTAAGTTTAAAAACATGATGAGGAAGAGTGTCATTTTCAAATCCTGGAGGTTGTTCAACATAAACTTCCTCTTGGATTAATCCATTGAGGAATGCGTTTTTCACATCCATTAGATACAAATATATTGTTATGTGTTGCAGATGAAAGTAAAATTCATATTGCCCCTAGATGAGCCATAGGTGCATAGGTTTCTTTAGAATCTATACCTTCTTGTTGTGAGTACCCTTTGGTAACTAACTTTGCCTTGTTCCTTACAGCCTTACCATTTTCGTCTAGTTTGTTATGAAAGACCTATTTTGCTCCAAAAGCTTTCTTTCCTTTTGGTAGCTCTACTAACTTCCAAAATCGTTCTTTTGGAATTGATCAAGTTCCATTTTCATTGTTTTTATCCAGTTACCATTCTATATTGCATCATAAATATCCTTGGGTTTTACTTCTAAAATCAATGCAGTGTGTCCTTGTGATCTAAGTGATGATCTTGTCTAAACACGGTCTGTTGGATCTCCAATGATTTAACTTTCTGGGTGATTTCGTCTCATGATGCATCTAGTGGGTTCCTTTGCCTCTTCTGGAGGTTCATGTTGATTGGACGTTTTAGCCTCTCAACCTTGATTGGATGAACCTTTTTCCTTTATGCCATCATCCAGTCTAAGATTTGAAAAAGACTCATCTAGCTCTGATAAATCTTTATTAGACTCATTTTTTTCAAACCTCACACGAATAACCTCCTCAAATTCTAAGGTTCTTGAGTTGTAAACTCTAAATGTCTTAGATGTTTCAAAGTATCCAAGAAATGTTCCATTATCACTTTTTGAGTCAAACTTACCCAAATTATCCTTAGTGTTAAGAATGAAATGTTTACATCCAAATGGATGGAAGTATGATATGTTGAGTTTTCATCCCTTCCACAGTTCATAAGGAGTCTTTTTAAGAATAGGTCTTATGTAAATTTTGTTTTGAAGATAACATTCAGTATTCACTCTTTCAACCCAACAGTGTTTAAGGGTCCAATTATCATTGAGCATGGTCCTAGCCATCTCTTTTAAATATTTATTCTTTCTTTCAGCTACCACATTCTGTTGAGGTGTTCTTGGTGTCAAAAAATTATGAAGAATACCTATTTCTCCATAAAACAGTTGAAAATTATCGTTCTCAAATTCTCTCTCATGATTACTTCTTATTGAAGTAATGCATATTTTTTTTCATTGTGAACACATCTACAGAATTTGAAGAAGATACTAAAAGACTCATCCTTGTGGGCTAGGAACATAACCCACATCCATCTAGAGTATTCATCCACTATGAAAAGTCCATACCTTTTTCCACTGGTGGATGCAATTCTAGTTGGGCCAAATAGATCAAGATGTAACAGCTCTAAAGGTCTTGAGGTGGAAGCAATGTTTGTGCTGAAAAAAAAGAGTTTTTAATTTGTTTCCCCTTTTGACATGCCTCACAAAGTAAATCATCTTTATATTACATACTTGGTAATCCTCTTACAATGTTGTTTTTTTGCAAATTCAAGATTAATCTCCAACTTGCATGACCGAGTTTTTAATGCCATAGTCAATGATTTTCTTTGACAGACAGTAAGCATGATACTTTTTGATCTGACAACTCTCCCAATCTGATCTTATAGAGGTTATCTTTTCTATTAGCAGAGAATAGGAAGGACTTATCCTTACATTGGACGATACACTCATCCTTGTAAAGGAAACACCATATCCACTATCACATAATTGACTTATGATCAATAGGTTTTGTTTGAGCCCTTCAACAAATAAAGCAGTATCAATAGTGGGTAGGGATGAATGTCTATCTTACCCATTCCCTTTATTCTTCCATTTTGATTCCCTCTGAAAGAGACGATTCCACCATGATGAGGAGTCACGCATTGGAACATACACCTTTCTCTTATAATGTTTCGTGAGCAGCCATTGTTCAGGTATCATGATAAGTGTTTTTTGCCTATTGTCAATGACATCTACAACAAAATTTGTCTTTTTTTCTCAAGTACCCAAATCTTTTTGGGTCATTTTGTGTTAGCTTTAAATGCATTGGACAAACCTATTCTAAGTTGATCCTTGCACTTGAACGTCATGTGTCCAACTTTACCACAGAAGTAACAAACAATAGTGTTTTCATCATGAACATAAATATTTCCCTCATATCCATTACCAGATCTATCTAAGGGACATTTGTTGTTTCTTAACAATTTTTCGAGATTCTGTATCCCACTAACAAATTTGGTCAATATAGATTTTAAGGTTTCAATTTTCTCATGAAGCTTTATAACATCTCAAGGTTGACCCTTAAGTTCTTCATTCTTGAAAAGATTTTCATTTAGGAATTTCACATATCTTTTATGTTCTTCACATTCCACCCAAAGTTTATGCTTACTTATTTTAAGGTCCTCATAATCTTTGTGTGCTTGTGCACATTCTCTCCATAGATCATATCTTTCTTTACTTTGATGATCGTGAAGTTCATTTAGCTCTTTCAGATCCTTTTGTAGACCTTTTAGTTTTTTTACAACACCTAAAAGTTTTCCAAAAGATTAGATTTTTCTTTGACAATTGTCTCATTCTCAAAACATAGCTTGGACTCTTTTTCCTTAAGAATTTCATAAGCTTCACATGTTTGAGTGAACTTGTCAATTGAAACCTCTACTTTATCTTGAAGGGTTTTCTTAAGTTGCATATGAACTTCGGACAACTTTGTGAAATCTTTTCGCTAGTTTTTTTAGGCTTTTGAAAGAATGGATAAGTTTGATGGTAATTCATGATAATTTTTTAAAGACATTTGGGATCATGAAGATTTACCTAATCCTTTTGATTTTATTCAAATTCTTCAGAAGTTATGTCTGCCATTAGACATGGATTGACTTCTTCTTCATCTTCATCAGACGAGGTGTCGTCCGGATCTTCCTAGGTGCTCATAATATTTTTCTTTTCTTTGGTATTGTAGTGTTTCTTCTTGTCTTTTGACTTCTCCAGTTTTGAGCATTCAGATTTGAAGTGTTTAGGTTTCTTGCATTCATAGCATATTATGGAGCTTTGGTCTTTATCTTTTTTTTCCTTGAGCACTCTTTTTGAGGAGTTATTCCATCTGGGTCCGCCTTTGTTTTTCCACATCTTGAAATGTTTCGTGAGATGAAGGCGAGTTCATCTTCGTCAGATTCTTCATCAGAAGAGTCATCAACTTTGAGAGCTTTTGATGAGCTTTTGGAGGCTTGCTCTCTAAATGATGAGACCTTCTTGTCATTTTGGCTACTAAGAGCCAGAGATTTCTTTCTCTTTGGTCCTTCATCCTATTGGAGTTCTTGTTCATGAACTTTGAGAGTACCAACAAGTTCTTCAAGGGACATAAAATCAAGATTCTTTAGAGCCTTTAGCGTTGTTGCCTACAATCTCCATTTTCTAGACAAGCTTCTCAAGATGTTATCAATATGATCATAGTTATCATAAGTTCTGTCTAGAGATCTTAATTCATTAGGAATAGTTTGAAAGTAATCACACATACTTTGTATGTATTCACCTTCTTCCATAGAGAACAGTTCATACTTACAAGTGAGAAGACTTAGTTTGCTCCTTTTTCCTGTGACGTTCCTTCATATGTTACAACTAGAGTGTCCCACATCTGCTTGACACTTTTGAAGCTGTGTACTTTGGTGTATTCTTCCTCTGATAAGGCATATAGCATCACATTTCAAGCCTTGGAGTTGAGGAGGAATATGAGTTTTTGCTCCTTTGTCCACTGTCTCCTTGGGATTTTGTTTCCACAAAGATAAACAAGTTTAATAGTCTAGTAAATATATGAAGTAAGAAGTTTAAAAAGGTTTTCAAATAGACGATAAAGAAAGTTAAGAGAATACTTAGTAAAATCGATTAAGAAAGACATAGAAATATTTGGTTTATACTGGTTCACTCAAACAAAGTTATATGTCTTGTTCTCTTTTACAAAACAATATAGGATTCCACTAATCAAAACTTTGATTACAAAACAAGTATTTTATCCAGTTGGTATAAGTCACTTACATACTCTATACTAAATGTAAGTGACTTATACCAATTGGATAAGAGATATATATAAAAAAACATTAAGTGTATAAACATTGATTTTCATAAAAATTGGACGTGATTGACTATGTAATGCATTGGTCGCTGGATGTATGATAAAAAATATTTTTCTCTTTAAGCATGGATGTGACTTGTAGATAACAATTAGGTTTTTATGAAGTTGGTCTTGTCCACTTAGCATCAACTCATTAGATTATCAATAATATATACTTTTTGTAACCATCAAAATCTAAAGTGTGATAGATCTTCTAGTTTAATGGATCATCCAGACCTAACAGACTTTACTCGCGTAACATGCATATCTCATATCTTCTTGTACTTCAATATCAACTAAACAGTTTAATTGTAATTGAATATCACATTTTTTATCTTACTAAATTTGTTAACAAGTTAATCAAATATCAAAAATAAATTCAAATACATATTATCTTCAAAATTCAAACACATTTTTAACATGCATTAATATATTCTTATACTCTTCAAATATTTTAATATCAACTGAATTATTTAAATTAACTTGAATTTATCTTTTTATTTATTTATCATTTTTAATATCGTTAGTCCTAACTTGAATTTCAATATTTTAAAAAATATTATCAATAATTAAAAATAATAATATTATCATATAAATTATTTATCATAAATATAAATTATAGTTTATTAAGTACAAAAATACTTATTAATTACATAAGTTAATTATAATATAATTTACATATTTAAAATATTTATTGATAAAATGGTTAAAATATACTTTTTGTTCTTGCAAAATTTGTAAAGTTCATTTTTCTTTCTATAATTTTTTTGTCTATTTTTTGTCTTCACAAAATTATAATGTATTATTTTTTTGGCTCATAGAAAGGTTTGGATATTTATGAATCTTTCTTCATTCTTTTAGGGTTAAAATATGTTTTTCGTTCTTAAAAAAAAATTGAAACATGTTACTTTTTGGTTCGACCGTTTGGATAACTCTAAACCTATATTTTCTAATTTAAATTAAAAATAATTTTTTGGGGTTAGAAACTGAAAAAAAAAAGATTTTAAAAAATGCCACTAAAATTTAAAATCCAAGAGCAAATTAGAAATGGAAAGCTAAAAAATTTCAGCAACGTGAACTCGGGTTGACCACGTTGGAGGTGGTGGGGTTTGGTTTTTTCTTTGAGCCATTATGTTGTTCCTTTCTTAGGCTATAGGTTTCGTTTGTTGTGGTTGTTTTAGCACATTGGTTATGGAGTGTTTACTTCCTATTCAGTGTAAATGCTTTGCAACCATTGTTGCCTCCTCTGATTTGTTGGAGTATGAATTCATCAAAGAAAAAAAAGAATCACGCACATACGCGCACATACACGCACATACCTTTCCAAGAACAAGAGAGAGAAAGGGGAAAACAGTTACAACTAATTTTTTATTTCTGTTTGCACACTACTGATACTCCAAGTGGTTCAGCATATAAGAGAGTACTTATTACACATGGCAAAACTCTATATCAATCAATAACTAGCTTATTTTTTTTATTGAATTTTAACACACCCCCTTAAGCTAGTTTCCTGCTATCAACAATATTCAGCATGTTTCTCTGTTTCTTGAAGGTTTCAGATTTCAAGGACTTGGTAAATATATCTGCAAGCTGATCTTCTGATCTGCAAAACTTCAACTTGAATTTCCCCTTCGCAACTTGGTCTCTTATGAAATGAAATTTGGTTTCAATGTGCTTTGATCTTCCATGTGCAATTGGATGTTTGGCTAACTTGATTGCAGATTTGTTATCTACATATAGCTCAACTGGACCTTCTTCTTTGATCTTCAGTTCCTGCATCAAAGTATCAAGCCACACTGCTTGACAAGCTCCCATTGCAGCAGCAATGTATTCAGCTTCACACGATGAAAGTGCAACCACAGATTCCTTCTTCGAGCTCCAAGAAATTGGTGCTGAATCAATTAGAAAAACAAACCCAGCAATGCTCTTCCTATCACTTTTGTCTCCACACCAATCAGCATCTGTATAGCCATATAGATTTCTTGTATTTTCACTATGGTTAATGGGCATCAAAATTCCATAACCAATTGTTCCTTTCACATATCTCAATATTCGTTTTGCTGCATTGAGATGTGATACTCTAGGCCTGTCCATAACTCTGCTAATCAGACCAACACTGAAAACCAGATCAGGTCTGGTGTTGCAGAGATATCTCAATGCCCCAACAATCCTTCTAAACTCAGTAGCATCTACTAAGTCCTCTTCACTATCTCTATCGAGCCACAATCCAGCTTCTGCAGGTGTTTCAGCACTGTTACAGTGTTGCATATTGAATCTATGCAGAATATCAGTAGCATATTTTTGTTGTGTGAGAACAATTCCTTCACTACACTTCTTGAATTCAATTCCAAGGAAATATGACAACTCACCCAGGTCAGTCATGTCAAACTCATCCATTAGATTTTTCTTAAATTCATTCACTTTTGCTTCATTGTTTCCTGTCAATAACAGATCATCAACATAAAGGCATAGCATCATAATGTCTTCACCCCCTGACTTCACATACACTCCATACTCAGACCTACATTTCACAAAACCCAAATTGGTCAAGCTCTTTTCTATTTTCATGTTCCAAGCACGTGGTGCTTGTTTCAACCCATATAGAGCCTTCCTCAATTTGAACACCTTTCTCTCACTGCCTTTCACTACAAACCCAGGTGGTTGATCAATGTACACTTCTTCTTGTAAATCACCATTCAAAAATGCTGATTTTACATCAAGTTGATGTAGTTTCCACCCTCTCAAACTTGCATGTGCCACCACCACTCTCACTGTCTCTAATCTGGCCACAGGTGCAAATACTTCTCCATAGTCAATGCCTTGCCTTTGGAGAAATCCCCTTGCTACTAATCTCGCCTTATACCTCACCACTTCTCCTTTGGGATTTACTTTCACCTTATACACCCACTTCACTCCAATGGCTTTCTTATTCTTTGGTAGTTCCACTAACTCCCAAGTATTATTCTTTTCTATGGAATTAAGCTCTTCATTCATAGCTTTAATCCATTTCTTATTCTGCATTGCTTCTTCCACTGTGAGTGGCTCAGATTCAGCTACAGTGCAAAATGCACTATCTCACCTTCATCATTAATTGCACCATCATTCAACATTTCAAAATCATTTAATCTTTGAGGGACTTGTCTCTGTCTCAAAGATCTTCTTGGCCCCTCAGCATTGCCTTCTCCAGTTTCATTTTCTTGCACAGTCACAGTGTCACTGTCTTCAAGTTGCAATTCAACTTGATTCTGTTTTTCTATCTCTGGTGTGACATTCCACTCCCAATCCTTGCTTTCATCCACCACTACATCCCTGCTTATCACTATCTTGTTGTTCACTGGATTCAACAATTTATAACCTCCAGTTGAGTGATATCCAATCAATATCATCATTTCTCCTTTATCATCAAGTTTAGTTCTCAGTTGGTCAGGTACATGTCTATAACAAATAGATCCAAACACTCTGAGGTGAGACACACTTGGTTTCACTCCTGTCCAAGCTTCCTCAGGTGTTATATTTTCCAATTTCCTAGTTGGGCTTCTGTTCAAGATGTATGCAGCAGTGTTCACAACTTCTCCCCACAAATATTTTGGTAGTTTCTTGCTCTTTAACATGCTCCTCACCATGTTTAACAAAGTTCTATTCTTCCTCTCAGCTACTCCATTATGTTGAGGAGTGTATGGAGGTGTTACTTCATGTGTGATGCCTTCTTTCTCACAAAATTCAGCAAACTCAGCGGATACATATTCACCCCCACCATTCGTTCTTAATATCTCTAAATTTTTTCCACACTGTTTCTCCACTGAAACTTTGAATTTCTTGAATACTTCAATCACATCACTCTTCCTCTTAATCAAGTAAATCCAAAGTTTTCTACTAAACTCATCTATAAATGTAACAAAGTATTTGTTACCTCCAGGAGTCATATGTTGAATTGGTCCACATACATCAGAAAAAACAACTTGCAGCTTCCTCTTGGATCTTGTGGATACATTTTGATTGAATGAGTTTCTGGACATCTTGCTTTTTATACATTCTCCACATACATCATTTGGCACCTTAATATGAGGAATTCCTTTCACTATTCCCTTACTCTGTAACCTATTCAGATCAGTGAAGTTTAAGTGACCATAACGAAAATGCCATAGCCATTCTTCCTTGTCAATTGTTGATGATAAACACTGTTGCACTAGAACATCTAGCTCAGCTTTAAATGTTCTATTCTTTGACAAATTTGCTTTAATCAACAATCTCCTCTCATTGTCATACACCTTCATGACACAATCCTCCAACACCATCTTGTACCCTTTCTCCAGTAGCTGTCCAATGCTCAGAAGATTGCTCTTCATTCCTGGAACATACAACACTCCAGAAATAAAGCATTTAGATCCATCTCTCTTCTTGATCATCACCTTTCCTACACCTTCAACCTTCATAGTCCTGTCATCAGCAAACCTCACCCTGCTTTTGACAGTGAAATCTATCTCAACAAACCATTCCTTCTTTCCTGACATGTGTGTTGAACACCCAGTGTCAAGAAACCAGTTATCACCATGATCACTCTCATCCTTCACAGTCACCATATATAACACTTCTTCTATATCTACCTTCTCCTTTCTCACTTCTTCCACTCCATCATCACCAATTTCCTCCTCTACTGCCATTAACAGAATTTCCTCCTTCTCATCTTCTTCTTGAGCCAATCTTGCATCAGTGTGGCTTGGATTACTATAGCATTCATCGGCAAAATGACCGTATTTCTCACAATTATAGCATTGAATGTGACTCTTATCAGTTTTTCTTCCTCCTCTTCCACCTCTTCCTCTACCACCTCTTCCACCTCTTCTTCTGTAATTTTCACTGCTATTGTTCTTTTGTTCACTATTGTAATTATTACTAGAGTTTCTTCTACCAGAGTTTGAGTTACAATTGTTACCTCTGCCTTTTCCTCCTCTGTAATTGTTTCTACTTCTGCCACGTCCTCCTTGACTGTCACGACTTCTATTTCCACTTTCTGCCATGAGTACTTGTTCAGTGCTAGGCTTCACAGACTTCCTCTCATTCATTCGTTGTTCATGTGCTTCAAGTGATCCTTGCAGCTCCTCCAATTTTAGCGTTGATAGATCCTTCGATTCTTCAATCGCTACCGTGACATGATCAAATCGCGAATGCACCGATCGTAATATCTTCTCAACAATCTTCTCATCAGACAGAGTTTCACCACACGATTGCATTTGATTTGTCATGGTTTGAACACGAGTGAAATAGGTAGCAATTGTCTCACTCTCTTCCATGCCTAGCAATTCATACTGTCGCCTTAGAGTTTGAAGCCGTACTTTCTTCAATTTCTGATCACCGGCGTAGGAGCTCGCGAGAACATCCCACGCCGCTTTGCTCGTCTCCGATCTCGCAATTTTCTCAAAAATTGCTTGATTCACACACTGATGCAAAATGCACAAACCTTTGCAATCCTTCTTCTTCGCATCTCTGTATATCGCTTGTTGCGCAGCGGTTGGATTCACCGGCAACGGATCAAGTCCGTTCACCACCAGATCCCACACATCTTGATAACCGAGGATCGCCTTCATCTTCATACTCCACTGGTCGTAATTTCTCCCATCAAGAACAGGAAAGTTCGCCGGAAAGTTTCCGTTCGTCGTTGCCATTGATGAGGTTCCTCACCGCCTCTCGTGTTTTTACTCGCTTACCGTCTCTCGTGTTTAGGTTTCACTCACCTCACTTTCAATCGATGATCACACTTCAACAACCTGCTCTGGATACCATTTGTTGGAGTATGAATTCATCAAAGAAAAAAAAGAATCACGCACATACACGCACATACACGCACATACCTTTCCAAGAACAAGAGAGAGAAAGGGGAAAACAGTTACAACTAATTTTTTATTTCTGTTTGCACACTACTAATACTCCAAGTGGTTCAGCATATAAGAGAGTACTTATTACACATGGCAAAACTCTATATCAATCAATAACTAGCTTATTTTTTTATTGAATTTTAACATGATTTCCACCACCCATATTCTTATTCACCTCTCAATGCTGGAAAACCAAAACTGAGCCACTAAAGCAAAGTTCTCCCTTTTTCAGGCTTGGATTTGGCCGTTGAGACTAAATCTGGCCGTTTGGTGGTGCGCCTTGGCGGTTTGGTGGCGGCGGTGGTGTGTTTTGGCGATGGTCTTGAAGGTGGTGATGTGTCCCACGGCCTCCACGTGTCCTCCCACCGTGTCGACACTCACCTCGCCGTGTTCCTCAAACACCAAGAATAAGACACCCACCTATCCAACGACCATTGAACCTGATCTTCGACAAGGACGAGAACTGCCACCACTTTGTCTCCTTCTCTTAGGCACGATGGGCCAGGTTGAGAACACCGACAGTGAGGTTAGTTAGGGACTAATCATTTATGACAAAAATATTGAATATTGATTTTTGTTGTGATTATTAATAATAAATATTAAATAATTTATGATTTTTTTTATACTAATTAAGATGCATATTTTATTCATATTTTTTTAATATTTTTAAAATAATACTATAATAATATTAAATATTAAGTAACGCATAAATTACTATTATATTTCATAAAAAGAGTTAATAATATCATTTTATAATAATAATGCTAAATAAAAGTAAAAAAATAATAATTTCAATTAAAATATGTTAAACTAAATTTAATGAAAAATAAAATTTATTTTTAAAATAATACTATAATAAAGTATGTAAGTTTAGTTAGCAAATTATAAATTATAGTAATAGATTAAAAATAAAAAAATCTTTAAATAGAATAAAATCAAATCATATTGATTTAATTTAATTCAGATTTTGATGTTATATTTAAATCGACCAGTCGTATTTTTATTTTACATTTAATTTAAATTATGTTTTGTCTAAAAATTGAATTAAATCGCATTGTGAATTCCCCTAATTGTATCATTTATGCTAAACGAAATTAGTTTAAAGTGAATTGCAAAATTTAATAGAATAATTGAAAACTAAATAAAATTAAAATTAAAATGTAAAAAATGTTTTATTTTTTAAAATAAAAAAGATATTAATTTTAAAGATTTATATATGCATATATATAATTTTATTTATAAAATTATTATATTAATTATATTTTCATAGTAAATAATGATGAATTAAAATATTTATTTATTTCTAACTAAATTCCATTTAACTATTTTATTATATTTATAATTTTATTAAATTTCAATTATTTTGAGTTTAATTTTTAATATTTTGGTTCTTTTTTATTACATAATTATTGCATTTTATAGTGAAGAATAAATTTTAATTATTCTAATCACCTAACCGAACCCAGTCCAATTTGGCGAGTTAAAACGGATTGCATGTCTTGTTGCGTTCAATCCATTTTAACATTCCTACACACATATGTAATATATTATTATATTAATTAGATTATTATAAAGGATAAAATTTGTGTTTCATCTCTCTAAAATTTTCTAAATTAAATTTGTCATTCGAAATTTTTTGTCCTATTTTTATCCGTTTAATTTGAAAACACTTCATTTTTAAATCACAAAAAATGCACTTTGACATTAAATTAGTTAAAAATTTAATTTTTACTTTTAATTTCATAGTGACTGCATTTTATGGTGAAGAATAATTTTAATTATTCTACAACAAAGCAAATCATGTGACCCAACTCAACTCGTTTTGAAATGTTAAATGGGTTGTGTTGTTGGATTCAATGCATTTTGACGTTGTTGCACGTCCGCATATATATGAGATTTTTTACCTGTATATATCATTTTTTTAAAGTATGATACATTAGTAAATTATAACTAGATGATCTTAAAATATATAAATGTGTAACTTGCTACATGTCCTTATTTTTTTTAGTATGAGTATATTAGTAAATTATAATTAGATAATATTTTAAAATATACTAACGGTGTATATAGATAAATAGATATAGAGAGATAGATAGAGTGAAAATGACTAATTTCAATTGTTGTATTAAAAATGAAAAATCAAGATTAAAATATTTTAAATTCAAATTAAAATCACATTTAATCATAAAATCTTTTTATAAGATTTATCAAACAGAAAATCAAATATCTTAAAGATTAATTTATGACGACCTAAAATGTCTTAAACCTATCATCACCATGATCGTCATTATCCTCATGATCATTTTGCTACGATTGTATGGTTGTCACTTTAACCACCACCATGATCATTAACTGCCACTACCACCAACATGATTGTTATCATTGTTATTGTTGTCACCACCACCACTGTGATCGTTGTCATGACCACTGTCGTCGCCACCAACATGACTGTCATTGTTGGCAGTGGTGGCGGTGGCAGTGACAACGGTCATGTTGGTGGCAATGCCAGTGGTCATGATGACAATCATGATTGGTGGTGGTTGTGGTAATGATCTTGACATAAATTAAATCTTTAAGATATTTGATTTTTTTGTTTGGTAAATCTTATAGAGATTTCATGGTTAAATGAGTTTTTAATTTGAATTTGAAATGTTTTAATATTGGCCTTTCATTTTAATCTTAAAGTTGAGATTAACATTCTCAGTTTTATTCTCATTCTCGTGTGTGTGTGTGTGTGTGTGTGAGTGTATATAATGATAATTTTATATGAGAATGAAAGGAGTGAATTTGAGTTGGAAACAATCTGAGTTCTTTTTACTATCTTTGTATCAACTTTCTAGACTTCAACTCTCTTCTTAGAACGAATGAAGTGGTATCTAATGTCAATGTGCTTAGTCTTCTCATGATAGACTTGATCCATGACTAAGTAGATTACACTCAGATTGTCATATAAAATGATAGTCTTTTCCTGTGGAAACCCAAGATTGCTAACTAGACCCTTCAGCCAAATCCTTTCCTTTGTTGCTTCTGTTATAACCATGTATTCTACCTCTGTAGAGGATAAAGTTACTGTGGGATGAAGTGTTGCCTTCCAACTGACAAGAGAGTTGTCAATCATAAACGTATACCCAATCACAAATCTTGTTGCATCCACATCTGCAACATAGTCTAAATATAAGTAACTAGTGAGAGCACAAGATGTGTCTTTATGATAGACGAGTCCAATAACAGTTGTACCCTTAAGGTACTTGAATATAGGTTTCACAACTTATCAATGCTCTTTTCTAGGATTACTCATATACCTACTCATAATAGTTACTACTTGTGTTAGATTCGGTCTGGTGCATACCATAGCATACATGAGACTACCTACATTACTTACATCAGGAACACGAGACATGCATTCCTTCTCTGATTCTGATTGAGTAGTATTAAGTTCAGATAGACGAATGGACATTGTCAGAGGAGTACATACTAGTTTTGCGGATGCCATCCCAAAACGATTTAGCACTTTCTGAATGTATTCCTTTTGACACAAAAATAGCTTCTCGAACTCTCTTGATCTCCATGCCCAAAAACTTTTTAGCAACTCCCATCTCTTTCATCTCAAATTCACTATTGAGTAATGACTTTAGCTTTTGAATTGTCAACAAATTTTGAGATGCTATGAGCATGTCATCCACATAGAGTAATAGATAGATGTGTGAACCATCCTCCATGTTTCTATGTTAAACACATGAGTCATAGTAACTTCTGGTGTACTTATGAGAGACAATGAAATTATTGAATCTCTTGTACCACTGCCTTGGTGATTGCTTTGGCCCATAAAAAGACTTCTTCAATCTACAGACATAATTTTTATTTCCTTCCACCTCAAAACCTTCAGGTTGTTGTTAGAATGTCTTCCTCCAGTTTTCCATGGAGAAAGGCAGTTTTGACATTAAGTTTCTCTAACTCCATGTTTGGAGTTGCCAAGGGCCAGCAAAATGCGTATGGAGGTGTGTTGAACTATTGGAAAGAATATCTTGTTGTATCCTACTCCTTCCTCTTACTTGTAGCCTTTAGCTACTAGACATGCTTTATAATGGACGACTTCATCAGTGGACGATCCAAATTTCTTCTTGAAGATCCACTTACACCCTACTATTCATCTTGAAACATCCCAAATTTATGGACTCTATAAATAATAATCAAAAGACATCTTTAAAGGAATAGTAGTTATAATTAATGGTTAAAGGATTCTCTTAGGCATTATCAATAACAATTACTTTATAATAGGATTTGATGAAAATACGATAATAGGACCCAGATAGGGAGACAAGGCTTGAGTTGGGCCAAGGCCCAACATGCACACACACCACATGATTTTATAGAGAGAGAAAGGGAAAGTTAGAGAGAGAAGTGATATAAAGAAAGAAAAAGCTAGAGAGAAGGAGGAGAAAAGAAAGATGACTATGAGAAGAGGAAGAGGGAGAAAGAGTAAAGATCAAAGACCCAGTGCCCAGAGCTTCGACGCGAGACCTCCATAGTGTGAGTGCTTTCCCATTAGTTCCATTGATTCCTTGTATGTGCCTGTTTTCCCCCTCTTTCCCTTTTTTTCCTCTTTTGAACCCTAAGATATGATATTTGAGAATTTTGATGATTAGGCTTGATTGATGAGTTGTTTGACAAGTTTAATCGGTTGGAAATGTAATAGAAGTGCTTAGGAATTGATTTTTGAGCTTGGGGACACATGGGAAACCATTATTGACCCCCTTTTGTTCAGATATCGCAAAATCGCGATATTGTAGAATTGCAATGCTCGCTAGACAAGTAATGCTCGTTAGGCGAGCAAGTTCCTCGGGGAGTTTGTAGGCTGGGCGAGTATGTTGTCAGTAGAGTTTGCTGGTTGGGTGAGTATAGGTGGAAGGAAACAAGTATATAACCTTCCAGAGAGTTGTTTAAGTATAGTTAAAGGTTAGATTGACTTCATTGTTCCTTATGCTTGCCTCCATATATAATATCTTTGATGTTTGATGCTACGATGTGTGGATTGTTGTTGATAATTTCCTTATTGGTAGATGTATTCTTGTGGATTGTGCCATTTACTTAGAATTGTATGAAATGATGAATCTCTTAATAAAAGATACTTAAGACACTTAAAACTATAGTTATGCCTCTTAGAAAAGAAAAGGGTGGGGAGTTTCCCCTAAGGTTTCAAGTAAGGGTTTTTATGAAAAATGTTTTAGTTTCAATAAAGGCTTTCAAAAAAGAGTATCCCCTCAATGACATAAGGTAGAACCTTCCCTGATACCGGCCACGTCCGAGAGTCACACGCTTAGCGTACCACGGTGTGCAAAGGGCTAAGGATCCTTTATGTTACCAAGGAGAGATAATGCTACAAAATGTTTATGAAAATAATTCTTTATGAAAAAGGTTATTATGAAAATGTTTTAAAGAGAAAGTTAAGATCTCAAGTAAGGGAAGAGATAGGCAATCGAGAGGAGTTGCAAGAAAGTAAGTCTAAGAGGCTCCTTTAGAGTTGAGCAAAGGGACTGTCACCTGGACACCCTTGGGGAAAAATCAACCATCTTCACCAATGAAGGAGGGATTCTTCGCAAAGAAGGACAACTTATTCTTCAAAGAGAAAGGAAGAATGTTTGGATCGAACATGCCTTTAGATAACGGAAAGTGGTTTGGCTACTTTTGACTGATAGTGTGTAACAAGGTCATAGTAGGAGGGATGCCTCTCTTGGCTAGAGCTTTGTCAATACCAGGTAATGATGGAAGTCAAGTGTAACTTAAATGCAAAGATAACACAAAACACACAGTTAGAAACCAACTAATTGATGATTATATGCTTGACGTATGTATATGTTCCTTGTGCATGCTTTAGAGTAGTCTTGAGCCTAGTTGCTAGGTGAGAAAAGTAAGTGAGACCTACACCTTAGATGAGGATGTGTGCCTGATGAGAACTAACCTAAGGGGGTAGGCAAGTTTAGATACCTTAGAAAGAATAGAAAACTTAGGCATGCCCTCATCCAATATGATAGGAAGTGAGACCCTAGAGAGTGGTCAAGTATTAGAGGTATGTTAGGTGTCCCCGTTCGCCAATGGCCTTAGGATTGGCAAATGAGACTAATTCTAAGTGCCTAAGGAAAAGTTAGAGTATAACCCAAGTTAAGGTAAAGATATTATTTAAAGGATTAATTATGAAAGTGAGAATTAAGAAAAGACCAGAGAAGGCTAGAGAGGTAGGAAAATAATACCTAGGATAAAGAGTCAGCTTAGAGTCCTTAGAGCACTTACTGAGACATTATGTCTCATTCCTTTAGATTTCATGTTTTATAGCTTGGATCTTGGAGTTGTTTGCTTGGAGGAAGACTAGTATAGTTTGTGGTTCCGAATGTATAGGATTTCAATTTTTGCTTATGTATCTTTATTATGTTTTGTAAGGCTCATAAGTGGCAAGAGCTTCGTATAAGTCTATGTTTTAATTTCCACTTAATTAAACTCTGATGTACTTATATACTAAGTTTTATAATTTAGTAATATAAGGAGACAAAAGGTAATATTCTCTAGGGTGTTACACATCTACCTTCAAGTAACTCAACTTAATCCTAAGTTTGGTTCTTCTGAATGGATTTCGTATTTCCATTCATAGTCATTGTCCACTCTTTGGCTTTAGAACAATAAATTGCTTCATGAAGAGTGGTTGGTTCAAATGAATCGATTTCTTCTACTATCTATAATGCATAAGACACTATATCAAAGTCATATATTTCAGAAGCTTTAATTTGTCTTTGTGACTCTATGAGTGTTGTGATGTTGGGCTACTTTGGATGGTTTTAACTCATCCAATCAGTTTCATCAAGTGCTTCAAACTATTTATGATCACTAATGTTTTTGATTGTCACCACAAGAAAAAGGGGAAATTCGGTGCGCAGTAGTTTGGCAAAAACTGTTGCCGATTAATATTTGTGGCGGTTTTATATAACTGGCGCAACTTAAATTAATACAATTTTAAAAACTAAAAGTAAACAATAGAAACACACTTTCCTGCCTAGTCATTCCTCTGGAACTTTCAAGTATCCTTCCCCACATAACTTTGCCTAAACCACCACATGCAGCGGCAGTCAACTGCTGACGACGATGATTTTTTATTTTATTTTATTTTCATTGAATCTTTTTTAGGTTATCTTTATTGTTGATTTTTTTATTCTCTCTTATGTTTTACTTTCGTTTCCTCTCTCTCTTTTTAGAGTAGGGCTTGTAGGGAGGTTTGATTGTAGCATTGATGGCTGGTGTGTCTTGTGGCTTCAAGGTGGTGACATACTATGGGTCTACATTGATCCCAAAAGCATATATAGAGCTTGAAAATGTGGTTTGATATGGAAACCATGCTAAAATAGAGGTGAAATTGTACATTTTTGCTTTCTATATAATTTGATGTTAGATTATGTTCTCATGCTATTTGATGTTACATGGTATAAGCCATTCACCTCACTACCATGTATTGTGGGTGAATTTTTTTTTGTTGTTGATGCTTTGGCTTTGCAAAATCTTATAAAACAATTGTGCAAAATAATTTGCAATATGCTAGATGCCACACATTTTGTTTCAATTGATGAGTTTCTTCTTATAACTATTTGCTGTCATGAATTCTTTTAAGACACAAATTGAATTTCAATGGCATTTTTTGTGTTGGAGTTTAACGTGACAATTGTGATTTGGATAGGGAGCATGCAATTCATTTGCTGCATGTAGTTGGGCTTATGTGTGTGTGAGGTTTAAAGAATTGAAGAATCAAATGTTCAAGTTGGACAGGGCACGGTTTGGATGATAACATCTTGTGTGTAATTTAAATGCTCTTACTATAATGAAATATTTGCTTATAAAAAAATTGTGTTTTTGTGTGTTGTTAAGTTTTTTTAATTGGTTGGGCAATTACTTTATTTCTAAGCAATTTTTTTTGGGAAAAATGTAAATTATATTAAACCCAAAATGATACAACAATAAACGGGGCATACCCCGCCGCTAGAGAAAATCAAAAGCCTCCCTAATACAAGAAGACCTATATCAAGATGCTAAAACAAATGCAACAGGTGCGCTTGTCTATACAAAAGAAACTTAATCTTGCTAATAACCTCTACTACAGAAAATTGATAATCTTCAAAAATCAGTTTGTTCCTAGACAGGCAGATGTAGTAGACTGTAATTGTTATAGCCAGGCAACGAAATTTTCCTTGAACACCTGATGTGGATCTACCCCTAATTAAAGAGTCAGTAATGCGCTGCAAAGAAGTGAAACGCTTGCGGAAAGGAGCCAAATCACGAATGTTAGCCCAAACTTGGAGAGATTTCCTACAAGAAAAGAACAAATGAACATTTGACTCAGCCTCATTTGAACATAAAGGACAGAGGGAACCCTTGTTCAAAAAAGCAGCTTTGTCAAGAGTAAACAACCGGTTCCGTTTAGCAAGCCATAGAATGAAAGACATCTTAGGGGGGATTGTTGGGTTCCATATAACAGAACACCAACTAACAGTAGGCTTGACACCTCTAATGTATTCATAGACTTTGCCAACAAGCAATTGTTCATTGGTGCTCCAAGATTGAATTCTCTTTTTGGTCTCTTCCGTACTTAGCTCTTTGGAGATAATAAAGTTCCTTATTTGAATGATTTTCTTTATCAAAACTGAATCTGATGAAGAAGTATTATAATTCCACACATCGCTCCCTCTAAAATAGTAATGGTGAACCCACTGAACCCATAGAGAATCTTTCTTACAATGAAAGTACCACAGGATACGGGAAAGAAGCGCAAGGTTCCAGTCCTTGAGATTAAAAAGGCCTAAACCCCCTTCCTTTTTCGGAGAACAAACTACTGACCAAGCAACCAAGGGCTTGTTTTTGCCAATATCCGCTTTGCCCCACAGAAAATTACGGCATGAAGCCTTGATCCGGTTCAGAACAGATTGAGGCAAAGGAAAAATCCCCATCCAGAAATTCACAATTCCTTGAATAACTGCTCTGATCAACTCTAGCTTACCTGCATAAGATAAAGACTTCCTGCTCCATCCCTGAATCAGGCCAGTAATCTTGGAAAGCAAGGGAGCATAGTGATATACATTTAATCTAGATGATAAAAGGGGAACACCCAAGTATCTAAAAGGGAAGCCACCCAAGCTAAATCCAGGAAGCTACTGAATATGAGAAAGCTCATGAGGCCTAATACCGGCTGAGTATATGGCAGATTTATCAGAGCTGATGGAAAGCCCTGAAACCCTACAGAAGTGCTGAAGCTTGGCAAACATAATTGACACAGAAGGGATATCTCCTCTAGATAGAAGCATAATATCATCTACAAAAGCCAAATGAGATAGCTGAATACCTGCACAATTGGGATGAAATTTAAAATTGGCATCATCCTTGAGGCTGCTCATATATCTGGAAAAGTACTCCAAACAAAGCACAAACAGATAAGGGGAGAGAGGATCCCCTTGTCTAAGACCCCGCTGCCCTTTGAAGTGGCCATAAATGGATCCATTGACTGCCACACTAAAGGAAGTGGAAGAAACACATTCCATGATTCAAGTACAAAACTGGGCTGGGAAGCCAATGGACTTAAGCATCCAATCCAAGAATTCTCAGGAAATGGAATCATAAGCTTTATGCAAGTCAATTTTCAGAAGGCATCTCGGAGAGGATCTTTTCCGGGCATATTTGTGCAAAATCTCTTGAACTAGGAAGATGTTGTCCATCATCTTTCTGTTTTTAATGAAGGCAGTTTGAGTTTCCCCAATAATAGTCTCAAGCACTGGGGCTATGCGGTTGGCTAGAATTTTAGACACAATCTTGTATAACAAATTATAGCAAGATATGGGTCTAAAATGGTTAACCTGGGAGGCCTGATCATGCTTAGGAATAAGCACAATAATAGCATGGTTGATTTGCTTTAAAAATTTTCCAGTTGTAAAGAATTCATTAACCGCCGCAAAGATATCATCACCAATGATATTCCAAGCCTTCTTGAAGAATAAAGCATTAAAACCATCTGGCCCAGGAGCTTTATTGTTATCCATCACAGAAATAACATCCCAAACCTCTTGCTTAGAAGTAGGACAAAGTAAGGCCACAAAGCAATCGGTGGGAACCTTAGGACCCCTGCTGCAGATCGAAATGGAAGGAGTTTGGGTCAGCTCATGAGCACTAAACAAATTCCTAAAGTGATTCACAAAAGCAAGGACAATTTCATCTTGGGAGGAAGTGTTATGTCCATCCTCTAGCCTTATGACAGCAATAAACCGGCTGTGTTTGTTGCGCTTGATTAAAGCATGAAAGAATTTGGAGCATTTATCAGCCTGCAGGAGATATCTGTTTTTGATGAGTTGAGCAAATTTCATAGACTCCGTTTTTCTAAGCATAATGGTCTGCCCTCTAGTGCGGTTTGCCAGATCAAGAAGGGAAGGATCTTGAGGATTTTTCTTTAGAGAATTAAGCATTGTTATATTCAGCCTCAGCTAGCTCCACTCGGTTAGAGATGTTGCTGAACTCCTGCTTAAAAAGATTCTTCAAGGGAGCTTTGAGAGCTTTCAATTTCTTACAGACCTTGAACATGCTATAGCCATGAATATTTTGCTTCCATCCATCTGCAACAATTCTTGAGAAATTTGGATAATCCACAATAGCATTGTTGAATTTAAATGGAGAATTACCTCTAGGTACTACCAACTCAGTGGTGACAACTAGAGGAGTATGGTCTGAAATAGAAATAAACTCCATAACTTCACAAGCAGAATTTCCAATGGAATTAAACCAGGCCTGGTTACACAAAGCTCTGTCCAGTTTGCTCCTTTGTTTATAGGTTTGGTTGAAGCAACTCTTCTACTGTATCTAGAGATCAAACTGATGTGCTAAGTTTAGATGAGAAGGCAAAGATGCTTTTTTATATAAAATATCAAGGGTATGAAATTTCTTTGGATTCTTAACTTTGTAATTCTGGAAGTTAGTTGGTATGTTGTTTTTAGATAACCTCTATAAGGGAAATATGTACTTCAGTGGTGTAGTTTAGGTGAGGGTACAAAATATGAATTTTAACTTTGGGTCTCTTCATTATAGATACCCAAACCATGTCCATAAAAAATTATTTAAGTTTAGTTTACACCGCACAAAGAAAAATTATAGTTTCCAGTAGACAACATAAATAAGATACTTATCATAACATAACAAGACATTCCAATCATAAAATTTCTTTGAATAAAGTCAATAGGTAGTTTAAGAACTGGGAATGCCGGTCATATTCCCAAGTATATCAATATCCAATTTTTAGTTTGTTGAATTGTCTAAGCAACAACCGATAAAACTTAAGATGCTAGCTCCTGTTGAATAGATATGATAGGAACGTGGTAAGAAAGTTCAATTTTTGTCTCTATACTTTTAGTGGGCTTCTCTTAAACTACATTTCAATGCTGAATCTTTCTTTTAACAAATTTTATCTTGATTGCTTTTGGGGATTTTTATGTACTTAATTATTTTTCAAGATGCCACTATCTACTGACATTTTAATTTTAGATCATGCCTAAATCATGTTTCCATTGACAAGTTTGTTGATGATGCATACAGTGAAGGAATTTCAGTAGTAATATTAACAATCGATAGTAAAATGGTGATAATATTGCTGCGTAATTTTATTTTGCTCCAAAACATTGCAATGGGGTTTACTAAGTAGGAATATGTATTATGATTATTAGTGGAATATTGTTTTAACTTGCTTACATTTTTTTAGGTGCTATAATGGGTGAGGACGAAGTGTGCTTGGATGGTTTTTATTTGGCAGTTGACAACATGTTAGAACAAAGGATGAAAGTTTGAAAAAAAGAAAGGAAAAAAAAAGAAAAAAAAAAAAGGCTTCAAGTCCCACATCGCTCAGGATAAACACTTGAATAGTGTTTCACTCCCTATATATAGAGAGCTCATTTTTTCATTTTTCCTTGTCCCAGTTGAGAAGCATTTCCTCAACTTTTCTTTCTCTCTCCCATATTTCAGCCGATGCATTTCCGGCAAACTTCTCCCTCTTTCTTTCTGTCGCTCTAAAATTTTGGTTGACTATAAGAGTGACTTTTTTAAATCATAATTTTGGTTGGCTATAAGAGCGACTTTTTTTAACTCATATTTTCGGTTGGCTATAAGAGTGACTTTTTTTTAACTCATTTTTCGGTTAGTTATAAGAGTGACTTTTTAAGTCATATTTTTTGGTTGGCTATAAGAGTGATTTTTTAAGTCATATTTTCGATTGGCTATAATAGTGACTTTTCAAGTCATATTTTTCGGTTGGCTGTTAGAGTGACTTTTCAAGTCATATTTTCGGGTGGCTTTAGAGTGACTTTTCAAGTCATACAAGAGGGTGTAATTCTAGAAAAGGTTCCCTTAGTGCAGTGGGAATCTTATACAGTGATATGGTCTGCTTTATCCTGGGGACTTCGTGGTTGATAGTCTGCTTGCACAATTTTTGGCAATGCCACGAAACGTTTTAAAGAAAGCGACATTGTCCGCGACTCAGCCAGTAATTTTTTCGGTTTTCCATAAACTATTGTTACAACAATTTTAAGACATTTTCGACTCTGCTATGGCTACCGTAGATATTACTGGCTCGAACAACAATGACCTCAACAAACCTTTTAGGTTTGAAGGGTATCATTTCAAATGTTGGCAACAAAAGATGATGTTTTCTTTAACTATGAGAAAAGTTGCCTATGTTTTGAACACTGATATTCCAGTGATGCCTAAAGATGCTGAGAAGGAAGTGAAGGATAAAAAGACTATGGAATTAGCTCTTTGGAATGAAAATGATTACCTATGCAAGAATTTCATTTTGAATGGGTTAGCTGATGATCTCTATGATTATTATAGCCCATATAAGTCTGCCAAATTACTTTGGCTGGCTCTGGAAAAGAAGTATGATACTGAGGAAGCTGGGACTAAAAAGTATGTTGTTAGCCGCTACCTCAAGTATCAAATGACTGATGATAAATCAGTAGAGTCTCAATCCCATGAGATACAGAAAATTGCTCAAGAGTCATACATAGCTGTAATAACAGAGATCAATATGATTGGAGGATCAGATGGATGGTGGGTAGACACTGGCACCTCCCGCCATTTCTGCTACAATCGTGCTATGTTTAAAACATATACGAATGTTGAAAATAAGAAAGTATTTCTGGGTGATTCCCACACCACTACTCTTGCTGGAACTGGAGATGTTGAACTGAAGTTTACCTCTGGAAAGACTTTGATTCTCAAAGATGTGATGCATACTTTAGATATGAGAAAGAATCTGGTTTCTGGTTTTCTTTTAAACAAGGCTGGGTTTACTCAGACCATAGGTGCAGATTTATTTACTTTGACCAAGAATGAGGTATTTGTAGGGAAAGGGTATGCCACTGATGCCATGTTCAAATTGAATCTTGATATTAATAAAGTTTCTCCTTCTGCTTACATGCTGTGTGATTTTAATATCTGGCATTCTAGACTTTGTCATATAAATAGTCGTTGCATATCTAACATGAGTAACTTAGGTTTTATTCCAAAGCTATCTTCTAATCACTTTGAAAAATGTGTTTTTTGCAGTCAATCTAAAATAACTAAGAAATCACATAAATCAATAGTTAAAGAATCTGAGCCATTGGATTTAATACATTCTGATATATGTGAATATGATGGAACATTGACCAGAAATGGAAAACGATATTTTATCACTTTTATTGATGACTGCTATGATTATACATATATATATATCATAAGAAAAATAAAAGTGAAGTGCTTGACATGTTTAAGTTATTTGTAACAGAAATTGAAGATCAATTCAATAAGAAAATTAAGAAACTTCGAAGTGATAGAGGCACAAAGTATGATTCCAGTTTGTTTAATGAGTTTTATAATTTGCATGGAATCATACATGAGATGACTGCTCCATATTCACCTGAAATGAACGGTAAAGCTGAAAGAAAGAACAGAACTTTTACAGAATTAGTTGTAGCTACTATGTTGAGTTCTAGTGCAACATCTTTTTGGTGGGGCGAAATTTTATTAATTGTTTGTTATGTGCTAAATAGAATCCCCAAATCAAAAAGCAAGATATCTCCCTATGAGATATTAAAGAAAAGACAACCAAATTTGTCTTATTTGAGAACTTGGGGATGTCTGACCTATGTAAGGATCCCAGACCCTAAGAAGGTTAAACTTGCAAGTAGAGCCTATGAATGTGTGTTCATTGGTTATCCTATTAATAGCAAAGCGTATAGGTTTTATGACCTAAACGCAAAAGTGATCATAGAGTCAAATGATGCTGATTTTTATGAAAATAAATTTCCTTTTAAATTAAGGAATAGTGGGGGTACTTCATCTAGTTATTGTGACATCCTGGAAATTTCTACCCGAAATTTTTGAAAACGATGTATTTTGAATGACTATATATATATATATATATATATATATATATTATTCAGTGTGTATGCATATGTGTTCTTGATAGAAGTAGGAATAGTGGGGGCAAGATATGCGGGTTAGGCTAATTAAGGAAGAGAAATCCATAACTGGGAGGTTATGGGTTAATTCTTAATTAATTAGTTTAAAAAAATCATCGTTTTACGTGCAACTTAAAATTTAACGAAACCAACCTCTGAACCACGCTCGGGGTTTTATTCTGAGCATTTTGATATATATATTGATTACTTTCGAAAACTGGCCCCGACGGACGCAGAGAAACGCGAGGAACTGGAACCAGAGAAACGGCACGCAAATCAAGGCAGGATTTAAGCATTTCAAAGGTCAGATTTTTCTCATTTTTTGTGGCTGAGTATGGGTCACAATCAAAAGAGAAAGTGGGCCCTTTTTGCTCCACTCAAATGGAGACATGTGGCATAGTTTATAATAAAATAATAAGAAATGAGGAAAAAGCCTTTTTAAAATTATAAAGCAACTCTCTCTCTCCTCACTCAGCCCCACATTTTTCAGAAGCCTTTTCCTCTCTCCCTCACGTTGCTTTTTCTTTGTCCTTCATTCTCCATTGAAGCTCCAAACAAAGCTCCAACCTTTGGCCATCATTTCTGCTCCAAATCGCGAAAGGAGGGCATTTTCAGAGTCGTGAAGCGCGTCTCTACGTGTGGGACTTCGAAATTTCAGGTTTGGGTGGACTTTTTTCTCGCTTGATTTTCGTGGGTATGAGGTTTTGGGAGATATGATGGGTAGTTTGGTTAGTTTTCTGCTTCATGATGATTATTTGTGAAGGAATTTGTTGAAAGCATGTTGAACTTGCCATGTTTGGATGAGTTAAGCTTACCCATTCAGTTTTAGGGTTTTTATGATGATGCTTGTGATGTTCATGTGCTGAAATTGCTTATGGAAAACTGTTAGAGATGAAGGGTAGAATTAACCTAGGGTTAGAAAATGAGAATGTGGTGTTATGAGTGGAAAAAGAGTGAATTTTTTAGGGCTGGAAGGCCAAATCTGTAATTGGTAGTATTTAGAGGTTAGAGTGAGTTAATCTTAGCTTGAAATGCCATTTAGGACTTATGAGAAAGGTTAGGCTATGCTAGAGAGAAAAACAAATGACCAAAGTGAATAAAGAGTCATTTCTAGGGTAAATTTGGGTGTTGAAGAGTCAAATTTTGATTCGGTGAGATTTTAAGCGTAAATCCAATTTAAACAAGTTTAAATTGATGTTATAGACTTGTGTGAGGTGAGAGTTTGTTTCAAATTTGTCCCATTCTCAATTTGACTTCTCAAGCCTAGAAAATCCATTAAATTGAGGGGTTTTGGACACCTAGATTTTGTGTTGCTGTGGTTTGAAGCTTGACTTTGGTTTAGACATGATTGATACATGATTTGGGACTTGTAAGATTTGATTTGGGCAAGATTGGATGAGGGGAAGTGTGGTTTTCGAAATCTGCACTTTGTGCAGATTTTTGCTGTGAAATTGTGCAGCAGAATTTTGGACAAGTGCAGGAAAATGCTATGTATTTGCTGGTTGTGGAAAGAGTAATGTAGAATGAGTTCTGGATGTTTGATAGTAGATCCCAATGGTCAAAATGTAGGCTTATGTACTAGAGACTTCCAGTAAAATTATGGAGTCGATCCAACGGTTAACGAATTGGAACAAAAGAATTGTTACTGGGGTCTTTAAGTGAGAAAAGCTGTGATTTTGGTTGGTGTTTTGGGTAGAGTTTTCTGCCTTTGCCCTGTTTTTCTTGGCTGTGATAGTTTGTGTGGTTTGAATGTTGAATTACTTGGATGTTGGGGAAGCTTGGGAGGATTGATGGGGACCCGGTGTTGAGAGAAACGCGGATATGGGCTACGTGGGAGTACGTGAGCTCAGTTGGAGGTGGGCAACAGGGGATGGTGGGTTTATGCGCGATTTGTGGATGTGGAAAACTTGTGGTGCACCATCGCCCGACCGCCACCTAGTACCACATGTGATGGGTACCCCATAATCCTACAAGCTTGAAAAGAGGAAGTGCAGAAGGGTGAAACTTCCTGCTTTTATTCGTTGACCACAGAGTGGTACCTGGAGATATGTCGCGGGGGTCAGGAGACCTTGGGGACGTCAGGTGGGGTGCTATTGCCCAAAACCAAGCTTGACCAATCCCGACCCAACCCGGGCATAGTCAGTAAGTGAGAGCCTGTGATGTACCTAAACAGGCGAGCTCCTGGCAGTCAACAGATAAAAGGAACAAAGACCACAAAGCAAGGAGGCTTGTGGTGGCTGGCCAGCTGTGAACTTTGATTGATATGTGAGATTTGGCCTCTGGTAATTGATGCAAGCTCAAGAAACCTCTAGTTTTGGCACTTGTTTTCACAATAATGTTCAATTGAAATTTCAGAACTAGGATTGGTATAAAATATGCACCAATTATAGAACAAATTTTGAGCCAAAACAACAAGCACACTTTCCTTTCACTTTTCTTTTTTTTTCCTGGACACTGATTTTTCTGCCAACTTGTAATATTTTTCTTATTTTTTCCTTTAATCCAAATCGCATGGTTCTTTTTTTATAATTTTTTTCCAGATGTCTAGAAAATTCAGTAAAAGTTTCAGCTCAAAAAACGTAGTGACCAATTCCCAGTAATTTATACAAGTTCGTATGTTCAAGCTGCCAGCACCAGCGATTTCAACCTAGAAATCAAGAGTAGTGTTTGTGTTGCTTAAGGCTTGGATAGTTACAATTTGTGTTTGCTTATGCTCAATTATCTTGAGTAACACAATTAAAGAGAGCTTAAGACTTATTTTGATTCACAAATCCAGCCACAACTCAGCACCAAACCTCAACTTCATCATAGGCATCATGTAGGAAACTTAGAAAGCAAAAAAAAAAGTTCAAGAACAAGACTACCTCTAGGAATTGATTTAGAACATGTTATGAACTAAATAACATGCATGAATTAGACTCAAAATTCAAAAGATAGGCTAAGAATGACAAGAATACATGAACAAATGTATCTAGAATTCAATCAACAAAATAAAATTCAACACAAACTTAGAACATAATGTGACAATTACTATGACTAAACATGACTCTAAGACAACATGGATTAAGTGATTTACACTTAGATTTTTGTGTTTTTTTTTCTAATCAATATTTTTGAACAAAATTTAGATCTAAAGGTTCAGCACAAGAATATTATGAATGAAAATTGATAGAACCTAAAATCAATCACAAAAACAAGATTCAAGAGTAGATCTACAAAATTTGAACCATAGAAATGCAAGAACAATTGTAGATCTAAGATTTAATCGGTTTTTTTTTTTTTAATCTACTCTAAACAGCACCAAACCACAAGACAATGGAGGATATACATGGAGAATAAGATGAAGAACAAGGAATTAAAGAGAATTCACCGAACAAAAAGATAGAGGAAGCAAAAGAACATCACCTAGATGAAGATGCTCTTGATACCACATGATGCAAGCTCCATTGGAGCTTGTAGGCCTAGGATCTTCTTCATCAATGGATTCCTTTGCTTCTTGGAAGATGAATGGCAGCGGAATGGAGAAAGGGAGAGAGAGAGGAGACGCCACTTCAAGGAGAAGATGAGTCTAGAAGAAGCTCACCACCATAGGAGGCCATGGATAAGAGCTTGGAGGAAGAATGAGATGAATGAAGGGAGAGGGAGAGAAGAGCACGAAATTTTGTGCTCTAAATGAGCTTTGAAATCTGAAGTTTAATATTCAAATCATCAAAGTTGAAAAAAATGCACACACATGACCTCTATTTATAGCCTAAGTGTCACAAAAAATTGGAGGGAAATTCAAATTTCACTTGAATTTGAAATTGAATTTGTGGAGCCAAACTTTGGAGCCAAAATTTCACTAATTATGATTAGTGAATTTTAGTTATGGTTCAGCCCACTAATCCAAGATCAATTCCAAGATTCTCCACTAAGTGTGCTTAGGTGTCATGAGGCATAAAAAGCATGAAGGACATGCACAAAGTGTGACTATATGATGTGGCAATGGGGTGTAGTAAGCAAATGCTCACCTCCCCCTCTAAAATTTAATTGGATTGGGCTTCTACCAATTCAATTAAATTTATTTCCAACCACACACATCAAATATCCACTTAGTGCATGTAAAATTACAAAACTACCCCTAATACAAAAACTAGTCTAGGTGCCCTAAAATACAAGGGCTGAAAAATCCTATATTTCTAGGGTACCCTACCTACATTATGGAGCCCTAAATACAAGGCCCAAAAATAATGAAACCTTAATCTAATATTTACAAAGATAAGTGGGCTCGTACTTAGCCCATGGGCCCGAAATCTACCCTAAGGCTCATAAGAACCCTAGGGCCTTCTCTTGCATATCTGGCCCAATCTACTTGCAGTTTTCTATCCAATGCCCTTGCGGGGTAGGATTGCATCAGTAATCGATTACCAAGGGTGGGTAATCAATTACAAGGCTTAAAAATGAAGACAGGAGGCTAAGATGGTCTCTAGTAATCGATTACCAAGGGGGTGTAATCGATTACCAGGCTTGAAAACGAGGTCAGGAAGCCATGAGGGCTTCTGGTAATCGATTACCAAGGGGGTGTAATCGATTACCAGGCTTAGAATTGAAGGCAGCAGGTTGTAGAGGCCTCTGGTAATCGATTACCAGTCTGTGTAATCGATTACACAGAGGAATGGGTCACTGGTAATCGATTACCAGGTATGTATAATCGATTACACAGTGCCTATTTCAGGTTTTCATGTTTTGAAGCTGTGTGATTCAAGTTTGGCCTCTGGTAATCGATTACCAAGGCTGTGTAATTGATTACCAGAGATGAACAGCCTTAATATACCCCTTTTACTTGCATGTAGTGGCTATGAGACGAATTGTGTTGCGGCATAGTTAGATTCTTGTGAAAAAGTCTACCCCTTTCTTTTCTTCCTTGTAGATCGTGATGGCGGCGCAGCTAATCCATGATCGAGTAGAGATGGAGTGCCTAGAGGGAGCCTGGGAGACCCTCGAAGGCAACACGAGGTGCCGATTTCGGGGCACTATTCGATTTACGGCGACTTCTTTGGTGCATCCAGATGAACCCGTGCGCACGCTTCAGCGTACTGTGGAGTGGATACTACCCACGCCTACACCATATCGTCTAGTGGAGCCTGTCCAAGTGATCGAGGTAACGTCATCCGAGGAAGACCCTGAGGAGGATCTGGAGGAGCTACCTCCTGAGCCTGCTGTGGATGCCCTTGACTTTCTAGAGGGTGATGAGGATCCACTTCTTGAGGTGCATTCTCCCGAGGAAGTCATGTCAGCATCTGAGGCAGACTCTACGGAGGATAGTGGCTCGGGGGAGATGGCGATCAGCGGAGGCTCTTCATCCTAGTGGACAGCTCTTTGGATTAGTTTTGTATATTTTTTAGGGTGGGTGTATCTAGGACTGACTGTTAGGTTTACTCTTTTGTTTTTGTATGGGTAGACCTGTTGTATAGGAATTTGATGATTGTATACATGTGGCTGAAGCCACCACTGTGGACACCTTTGCTCTGGATGACACTATGTATTTTGTAAAACTCCCATATTTTGGACAGCTTTAAATGACGAATGCATTTATGATCAATCTTGTTATTTGAAAAGAAAGCATTAGCAAATTTATTTGTAAAAGAGTTTATCGACCGTATTTTATTCTTTTATTTTCACGTGACGACCTAAAGTAATGGCTGGTACATTCTTCCTTTTGAAACAGCAAAATAGTTTAGAGATTATGAACGGTAAGAAAGAAATGACTCTGAATAGAGTTGTGAACTGGCCATTCAGGACTCTATAGTGAGGATTTTCCTTCTAAACCTAGTTATGGTGGAAAGAGAAAGAAATAAAAAAGAAAAAGAAAAAAAATTTACCATGGTTTTTGTTATTTAAATCATTACTATCAAACCAGTCATTAATTTAGGGACGCCACAATTGGTGGTATCAGAGCAAAAGTTGGATTCTAGTGAACCTGTTTATGGTCTTGCTGTGTGAATGCTATGTATCTCTGAAACTTGGAAGTAGGTTTCGGGGAGTGACGTTAAGTCACACATTGTGTGTATTTCTGCCTTCTTGTCTTGAGCATGGATGTGTGACTAATTAATAGGGTTGTTGTGTGTATAAGTATGTATAAAGAGAAGGATGTTGTTATAACTGTCATAGCCTATGTGGTACACTCTCTCGTTAGGATTTCTTGGGTACTAATAGCTTCCCTTCAGGTTAGGTATGGCAGGACGTGGTAGGGATCAGAATCGTGATGTCCTCGACCGCATCACCGTTGTGCTGGAAACTCTAGTGCAGGAACGTGATGTGGAGCCGGCGGAGTATCGGGGACTCATGGCTTTTCGTAAGAACCACCCGCCAAAGTTCAGTGGAGACTATGATCCGGAAGGTGCTAGGTTGTGGTTAGCTGAGACGGAGAAGATTTTCGAGGCGATGGGTTGCCTTGAGGAGCATAAGGTCCTTTATGCGACATTATGCTCCAAGGGGAGGCCGAGAATTGGTGGAAGTTCGTGAAGCCTTCATTTGTCGCACCAGGAGGCGTGATTCCTTGGAATGCCTTAAAGGACAAATTCCTGGAGAATTACTTCCCGCGAGATCTGAGGAAGCGGAAGGCGAGGGAGTTTCTGGATTTGAAGCAAGGAAACATGTCTGTTGGGGAGTACACGGCTAAGTTTAATGAGCTTCTGCAGTATTGGCCTCAATACCAAGATGCTCGAAATGAGGAAGATTTATGTGCTCAGTTTGAGAATGGGCTTCAGTTGGAGATCCAACAGGCGGTTAGCTACATGCAGATCATGGATTTTAACCTGCTGGTAACAAAGTGCAGGATTTTTGAAGATAAGATGAAGGAGAGGCAAGCTAGAGGCGTTGGAGGACCTCAGAGAAACCATCCTTTTAGGGGGAATAGTAACAAGAGGATGAAGCCGTATTGATGTGCCATCATTTTCTTCTATTTTCTAAACCCTTTTTGCACCATTTTAATTATTGATTGGTCTTAATTGTCAATTAATTAGGCAGTTTTATTATTTGGGCTCATTTAGCTAATTTGATGTTTTTAATCTAATTTTAGGAATTAATGAAACATTGGGCTTAATCCGGATTTTAGTTGTGGACTTGAAGAGGGCAAATAAAGCAGCGCTTACCTTAGTTAATTTCTAATTAGGAAATTTCGCAATTTTATTTTATGTTGTTCAGTGTTTATTTCGTTTTGGGCCAGAGTATTGTAATAGGGCCCAGTGACTTTGAGTGACTCTTTTTAAATAGCTGCCTTGGGATTCGTGCAGGGCATTCTATTCTGCTATTTTCATTATTCAGAGCTTTGGTTTTAGGTTTTCACGTTTTTCTGTTCCCTTGTTACAATTTTCGTTCTTAATGCAATTTTCCGCTTTCTGCTTCTAATTACGAGTTCATTCGTGCTTCTTCTTCTACTTTCATTTACGTTTCTGTTCATTTACGTTTCTGTTCATTTACGTTTCTATTCATTTATGTTTTTGTTTCATGTTTCATTTGCGTTTTCTGTTTGAATCCATGGAAGGCTAGATTTTCTGGTGTTGTTTCCTTTTGATGACGAAGCCCAACTCTCTTTGAGGTTTCGCTTGTAATGTGGGTTCCTGGCAGTTTTCCCTTCACCAGTTATCCCAATTTCGTGAATATTAATCAGTGCACGCTTCGTGTTCGATTAATTGCCTCTGAGCCTAACTTGCGTTCATGCTTAATGGACGAAGGGCTAACTGGTGTATGTGGTGCCTAATCACGTATTGAAAACCCTAAGTTGATTTTCGCTTAGTAAATTGAAACAGGGTTGGATTAAGTGGTTGACTGTTAGGGACGAATTTTCCATAACCCAGGATAAGAGAATGGCTTCTGAATCAGAGGAAACAACCCGTTTTTAATATTAGTATTTTCGTATTCCAGTTTACTTGTTCTGCTCTTTAATTACCAAACAACCAAACCCCCCCCCCCCCAATCCTTACTGTTACTGCAAGTATATTATGAACATTTGGTTTGTCACTGCTCGTTGGGAAACGACCTAGGATCACTTCCTAGTTACTGCATTTTCATGTTTATTTGATTCGGGTACGGCCTCGATCAAATTTGCCGTATACTAGCAACAAGGGGAAGCAACCTATGGCTACCTCCAACATGAGCCAGTCAAGGGGGACTGGGGTACAGTGCTTTCAGTGTGGGGGACCGCATCTTAAGAGGAATTGCCCACAGCTCCAGCAGACACAAGAGAATCGTTGTTATGTGTGTGGCAAGGTGGGCCATTATGCTCGAGAATGTAGGGTGACCGGGAGACCGACGGTGACTGCCAATTCCAACACCGTCAATCGTGGACCCACTAATTCCACAAGGAGCGGTAACGTTAGCAACAACAACACTAGTGGTGGAAGACCAAAAGTACCCTCCCAGGTATTTGCTATGAGTGGTTCAGAAGCGGCTGCCTCCGACGATTTGATACGGGGTAAGTGTTTGATTGCTGATAAACTACTAGATGTACTTTATGATTCGGGTGCCACGCATTCTTTCATATCTCATGCGTGTGTGGAGAGGTTGGGGTTATGTGCGACGGAGTTACCATATGATATGGTGGTGTCTACTCCGACGAGCGAGCCTGTAACCACCTCTCGGGTGTGTTTGAAGTGTCCTATAATTGTTGAGGGTCGATCTTTTATGGCGGATTTGATTTGCCTACCTTTAGCTCATCTAGATGTGATCTTGGGGATGGATTGGTTATCTACTAACCATATTTTTCTAGACTGTAAGGAGAAGATGCTAGTGTTTGGGGGAGATGTAGTTCCAAGTGAATCTTTGAAAGGGGATGCGGCCAACGAAGGAACGGGGGATGTTCAAACTTACATGGTGTTGTTCTCTATGTATGTGGAAGAGGACGCTGAAGTTAGTAGTATACCGGTGGTGGCAGAATTTCCAGAAGTTTTTCCTGACGACATTTGTGAATTGCCACCTGAGAGAGAAGTGGAATTCATTATTGACTTGGTGCCTGGGGCAAATCCAGTGTCGATCGCACCTTATAGAATGTCTCCGGTAGAACTAGCAGAGGTGAAGGCACAAGTGCAGGATCTTTTGAGCAAACAATTTGTTCGCCCAAGCGCATCACCGTGGGGAGCGCCGGTCTTGTTGGTTAAAAAGAAGGATGGAAGTATGAGGATGTGTATAGACTACCGGCAGTTAAACAAGGTCACTATCAAGAACAGATATCCTCTACCAAGGATAGATGATTTGATTGACCAATTGAGGGGAGCGACGGTATTTTCGAAGATAGATTTACGATCGGGGTATCATCAAATCCGAGTTAAGAAGGAAGATATCCCAAAGACTGCGTTTTGAACTCAGTATGGGCACTACGAGTATTTAGTCATGCCATTTGGAGTGACTAATGCTCCGGCTATTTTCATGGATTATATGAATCGTATATTCCATGATTACTTGGATCAGTTCGTGGTTGTGTTCATTGATGATATCCTAGTGTATTCGAGGAATAAGGAAGAGCATGAGAAGCACTTGAGGATTGTGTTGCATATCCTGAGGGATAGGAAGTTGTTCGCCAAACTGTCGAAATGTGACTTTTGGTTGGAGAAAGTACAGTTCTTGGGGCACGTGATTTCTAAGGACGGGGTTGCGGTGGATCCGAACAAGGTGGAGTCGGTTATGGAGTGGCAACAACCGACAACTCCAACGGAGGTTCGAAGCTTCTTGGGGTTGGCTGGCTACTATAGGAAATTCATTGAGGGATTTTCCAAATTGGCATTGCCCCTAACCAAGTTGACTCGTAAGAATGAGAAGTTTGTCTGGAATGAGAAGTGTGAGCAAAGTTTCCAAGAGTTGAAGAGGCGGTTGACGACAGCTCCAGTGTTAATTTTACCCGACCCTAAGAGACCGTTTGAAGTGTATTGCGATGCAAGCGGGCAAGGGTTGGGGTGTGTGTTGATGCAAGAGGGAAGAGCAGTGGCGTATGCTTCACGTCAATTACGTCCTCATGAAATTAACTATCCGATCCATGACTTGGAACTAGCAGCAATGGTCTTTGCTTTAAAGCTTTGGAGGCATTACTTATACGGTACTCGTTTTGAAGTTTTCAGTGATCACAAGAGTCTCAAATACTTGTTCGATCAGAAGGAACTCAATATGAGGCAACGGAGATGGATGGAGTTCCTCAAGGATTATGATTTTGGTCATTCCTACCATCCCGGAAAGGCTAATGTAGTAGCCGATGCGCTAAGCCGGAAATCTTTACATGTTGCGACTATGATGAGTTTGGAGCAGAGATTGATAGAGGAATTCCGAGATTTGAATCTAGCAATCGAGATGCAACCCAAGAGCTTATTTGTGGGAGCATTGCAGATCACCAATGAATTCGTAGATCACATACGCGAAGCTCAAGAGGATGACCCGTTTTTGCAAGGCAAGGTATTAGATGTAGTAGGGGATAAGGATGTGGAGTTTGAGAAGGACACAACCGGGTTAATTAGATTCAAGGGGAGGATATGTGTGCCACCTTTAGATGATTTGAAAGTTAAGATCTTGGAAGAAGCGCATAAAAGTCGTCTTAGTTTCCATCCAGGAATGACTAAGATGTACCAAGATTTGAAGAGAAGTTTTTGGTGGCATGGCATGAAGAAAGATATAGCTGAATATGTAGCAAGATGTTTGACATGTCAAAAGGCTAAGGCTAAGCACCAGTGACCATCAGGAGAATTGAAGCCATTGGAAATTCCGGAATGGAAATGGGAGAGCATATCTATGGATTTTGTATCTAGTTTACCCAAGACTAGTCGTGGACATGATGCTGTGTGGGTCATAGTAGATCGACTCACCAAATCTGCTCATTTTATTCCGGTGAATATGAAGTATAGAATGGAGAAGCTAGTGGAGTTGTACATCAAGGAAGTAGTAAGGTTGCATGGAATTCCTTCCAGTATTGTATCCGACAGGGATCCGAGGTTCACTTCGCGATTTTGGACCAGTCTACATGAAGCCTTGGGGACAAAGCTGAAGCTTAGTTCAGCTTATCATCCTCAAACAGATGGTCAGACTGAACGAACCATTCAGACTCTAGAGGATCTACTTCGGGCGTGTATTATAGAGCAACAAGGCAGCTGGATGGATTGTTTGCCATTGATTGAGTTTACTTACAACAATAGCTACCAAGCCAGTATTGGTATGGCTCCTTTTGAAGCTTTATATGGACGAAAGTGCAAAACTCCTATTTGTTGGTACGATGATGGAGAAGCAGTACTTCTTGGACCTGAAATGCTACAACAGATTAACGAACAAGTGAAATTGATTCGAGAGAAGATAAAAGCATCTCAGGATAGGCAGAAGAGCTATTATGATAGAAGGAGGAAGCCACTAGATTTTCAAGAAGGAGAACATGTGTTTTTGAAGGTTTCTCCCGTAACTGGAGTTGGAAGAGCTCTCAAATCTAGAAAGTTGACGCCCAAGAATCTAGAAAGTTGACGCCCAAGTATCTAGGCCCGTATCAGATTTTGAAGAAGATTGGGCCTGTAGCTTATCATATCGCCTTACCTCCGAGTTTATCGAATTTGCATCCTGTGTTTCATGTCTCTCAAATGAGACGGTACAACCCAGATCCATCACATATACTTGTAGTGGACGAGGTACAGGTGAAGGATAACCTCACCTATAAAGCACAACCTCAGAAGATCACTGACCGAAGAATGAAGTCGTTGAGAGGAAAGGAGATCGCGTTGGTGAAGGTGCAGTGGGGAACCGATGAGGGTGATTCTACATGGGAGTTGGAGGATAGGATGAGAGAATTGTACCCAAGTTTGTTCATAGAGTAGTTAATTTCGGGGACGAAATTCCTAAAAGGGTGGGAGTATTGTGACATCCTGGAAATTTCTACCCGAAATTTTTGAAAACGATGTATTTTGAATGACTATATATATATATATATATATATATATATATATATATATATATATATATATATATATTCAGTGTATGCATATGTGTTCTTGATAGAAGTAGGAATAGTGGGGGCAAGATATGCGGGTTAGGCTAATTAAGGAAGAAAAATCCATAACTGGGAGGTTATGGGTTAATTCTTAATTAATTAGTTTAAAAAAATCATTGTTTTGCGTGCGACTTAAAATTTAACGAAACCAACCTCTGAACCACGCTCGGGGTTTTATTCTGAGCGTTTTGATATATATATTGATTACTTTCGAAAACTGGCCCCGACGGACGCAGAGAAACGCGAGGAACTGGAACCAGAGAAACAGCACGCAAACCAAGCCAAGATTTTAGCGTTTCAAATGTCAGATTTTTCTCACTTTTTGTGGCTGAGTATGGGTCACAATCAAAAGAGAAAGTGGGCCCTTTTTGCTCCACTCAAATGGAGACATGTGGCATAGTTTATAATAAAATAATAAGAAATGAGGAAAAAACCTTTTTAAAATTAAAAAGCAACTCTCTCTCTCCTCACTCAGCCCCACATTTTTCGGAAGCCTTTTCCTCTCTCCCTCACGTTGCTTTTTCTTTCTCCTTCATTCTCCATTGAAGCTCCAAACAAAGCTCCAACCTTTGACCATCATTTCTGCTCCAAATCGCGAAAGGAGGGCATTTTCGGAGTCGTGAAGCGCGTCTCTACGTGTGGGACTTCGAAATTTCAGGTTTGGGTGGACTTCTTTCTCGCTTGATTTTCGTGGGTATGGGGTTTTGGGAGATATGATGGGTAGTTTGGTTAGTTTTATGCTTCATGATGATTATTTGTGAAGGAATTTGTTGAAAGCATGTTGAACTTGCCATGTTTGGATGAGTTAAGCTTACCCATTCAGTTTTAGGGTTTTTATGATGATGCTTGTGATGTTCATGTGCTGAAATTGCTTATGGAAAACTGTTAGAGATGAAGGGTAGAATTAACCTAGGGTTAGAAAGTGAGAATGTGGTGTTATGAGTGGAAAAAGAGTGAATTTTTTAGGGCTGGAAGGCCAAATCTGTAATTGGTAGTATTTAGAGGTTAGAGTGAGTTAATCTTAGTTTGAAATGTCATTTAGGACTTATGAGAAAGGTTAGGCTGTGCTAGAGAGAAAAACAAATGACCAAAGTGAATAAAGAGTCATTTCTAGGGTAAATTTGGGTGTTGAAGAGTCAAATTTTGATTCGGTGAGATTTTAAGCGTAAATCCAGTTTAAACAAGTTTAAATTGATGTTATAGACTTGTGTGAGGTGAGAGTTTGTTTCAAATTTGTCCCATTCTCAATTTGACTTCTCAAGCCTAGAAAATCCATTAAATTGAGGGGTTTTGGACACCTAGATTTTGTGTTGCTGTGGTTTGAAGCTTGACTTTGGTTTAGACATGATTGATACATGATTTGGGACTTGTAGGATTTGATTTGGGCAAGATTGGATGAGGGGAAGTGTGGTTTTCGAAATCTGCACTTTGTGCAGATTTTTGCTGTGAAATTGTGCAGCAGAATTTTGGACAAGTGCAGGAAAATGCTATGTATTTGCTGGTTGTGGAAAGAGTAATGTAGAATGAGTTCTGGATATTTGCTAGTAGATCCCAACGGTCACAATGTAGGCTTATGTACTAGAGACTTCCAGTAAAATTATGGAGTCGATCCAACGGTTAACGAATTGGAACGAAAGAATTGTTACTGGGGTCTTTAAGTGAGAAAAGCTGTGATTTTGGTTGGTGTTTTGGGCAGAGTTTTCTGCCTTTGCCCTGTTTTTCTTGGCTGTGATAGTTTGTGTGGTTTGAATGTTGAATTACTTGGATGTTGGGGAAGCTTGGGAGGATTGATGGGGACCCGGTGTTGAGAGAAACGAGGATATGGGCTACATGGGAGTACGTGAGCTCAGTTGGAGGTGGGCAACAGGGGATGGTGGGTTTATGCGCGATTTGTAGATCGTGATGGCGGCGCAGCTAATCCATGATCGAGTAGAGATGGAGTGCCTAGAGGGAGCCTGGGAGACCCTCGAAGGCAACACGAGGTGCCGATTTCGGGGCACTATTTGATTTACGGCGACTTCTTTGGTGCATCCAGATGAACCCGTGCGCACGCTTCAGCGTACTGTGGAGTGGATACTACCCACGCCTACACCATATCGTCTAGTGGAGCCCGTCCAAGTGATCGAGGTAACGTCATCCGAGGAAGACACTGAGGAGGATCTGGAGGAGCTACCTCCTGAGCCTGTTGTGGATGCCCTTGACTTTCTAGAGGGTGATGAGGATCCACTTCTTGAGGTGGATTCTCCCGAGGAAGTCATGTCGGCATCTGAGGCAGACTCTACGGAGGATAGTGGCCCGGGGGAGATGGCGATCAACGGAAGCTCTTCATCCTAGTGGACAGCTCTTTGGATTAGTTTTGTATATTTTTGAGGGTGGGTGTATTTTGGACTGACTGTTAGGTTTACTCTTTTGTTTTTGTATGGGTAGACCTGTTGTATAGGAATTTGATGATTGTATACATGTGGCTAAAGCCACCACTGTGGACACCTTTTCTCTGGATGACACTATGTATTTTGTAAAACTCCCATATTTTGGACAGCTTTAAATGACGAATGCATTTATGATCAATCTTGTTATTTGAAAAGAAAGCATTAGCAAATTTATTTGTAAAAGAGTTTATCGACCGTATTTTATTCTTTTATTTTCACGTGACGACCTAAAGTAATGGCTGGTGCATTCTTCCTTTTGAAACAGCAAAATAGTTTAGAGATTATGAATGGTAAGAAAGAAATGACTCCGAATAGAGTTGTAAACTGGCCATTCAGGACTCTATAGTGAGGATTTTCCTTCTAAACCTAGTTATGGTGGAAAGAGAAAGAAATGAAAAAGAAAAAGAAAAAAAAAATTTACCATGGTTTTTGTTATTTAAATCATTACTATCAAACCAGTCATTAATTTAGGGACGCCACAGTTATCATCCTGCTATTAGTAGTGAAAATCTTGCACAATCAGAACCAGATATAGAGCCTCAAAGAGGTAAAAGAGCAAGAATTGCTAAAGATTATGGGCCCGATTATATGGCCTATACATTAGAGGAGGATCCATCAAACCTCCAAGAAGCTTTGTCTTCTTTGGATGCTGACTTGTGGCAAAAATTCATTAATGATGAGATGGATTCTTTAGAATCTAACAAGACCTAGTATTTAGTAGACTTTCCTCCTGGTTGCAAACCAATTGGTTGTAAATGGATCTTGAAAAAAAAACTAAAACCTGATGGTACTGTGGATAAATACAAGGCTCGCCTTGTAGCCAAGGGTTTTAGGCAAAGAGAGAATATGGATTTCTTCGACACCTTTTCACCAGCTACTAGAATAACATTTATTCAGGTGCTAATATCTCTTGTTGCTATTCACAGTCTAGTGGTACACCAAATGGATGTTAAAACTGCTTTTTTAAATGGTGAATTGGAAGAGGAAATCTATATGGAGCAACCTGAAGGATTTGTGATTCATGGACAAGAAGATAAAGTCTGCAAGTTAGATAAATCTTTGTATGGTCTAAAACAAGCACCTAAGTAGTGGCATGAAAAGTTTGATAACTTAATAGTCTCGAATCGGTTTAAGGTGAATGAAAGTGACAAGTGCATTTACTACAAATCTGTAAATAATATTTGCACTATAATATGTGTATATGTCGATGACCTTCTCATATTTGGTTCAAATATTCATGTAGTGAACGAAGTGAAATCATTGTCGATGACCTTGGTATTAAGATTACTAGGTCAAAAGAGGGAATTTCTCTGGATCAATCTCACTACATTGAGAAGATCTTAAAGAAATATGATTACTTTGACTGTAAACCTGCTAGTACACCATATGATCCAAGTGTAAAACTGTTTAAGAACACTCGTGAAGGTATATGACAAACTGAGTACGCAAGTATCATTGGCAGCCATAGGTATGTCACTGATTGTACTAGACCCGACATAGCCTATGTTGTGGGATTATTATGCAGGTTTACCAGTAGACCTAGTATAGAGCACTGACACGCTATTGAAAGGGTAATGAGGTACCTTAAAAGAACCATAAACCTTGGATTACATTATAAAAGGTTTCCCGCTGTACTTGAAGGATACAGCGATGCAGATTGGAACACTCTTTCAGATGATTCCAAAGCAACCAGCAGCTATATATTTAGCATAGCCGGTGGGGCTGTTTCTTGGAAATCAAAGAAATTGACTATCTTACTTGTAGAGATTCCGTTATGGGAAAGCAAGTTGGCTGAGAAGCTTACTTGTAGAGATTCCGTTATGGGAAAGACCGATACCAGCTGTGTTGATCCATTGCGATAGTACCGCAGCTATTGCAAAAATTGAGAACCGTTATTACAATGGTAAGAAACGACAGATACGTCATAAGCACAACACTGTTAGAGAATTACTCTCAACAAGAGCTGTTAGAGTGGATCACGTACACACTGATGATAATTTAGCAGATCCTTTGACGAAAGGATTAGCTAGAGAGAAAGTCCATAACACTTCTAAAAGAATGGGACTATTGCCCTTACTGCGATGATCATTCATGATGGTAACCCGACCTAAATGACTGGAGATCCCAAGAACTAGGTTCAATGGGTAATAACAAGTTATGAAGTGATATGAGATGAACATGTTGTTATAAGTGAAAGCAGCATGATTCCTGAAGCAACAAGAGGATGAGTTATGAAAAAAAAATTGTAATTCTTAACGAGATCTATACTCTATGTTGAGTGGAGTACCTAGGCTACAGGAGTACTCTTGATAGACTCACCTATGTGAATGTTGAAGTGGGGGCCGCTTCATATGAAATTTTGGGCAAAAAATTTCTAGAGCATTCACTATACCGGGATAGACGTGCATGGCCTTTAACACATGAGCTTTATAGAATACACCTATGAAAAGGTTGTGTGTGGTTTGATGTCGGAGATAGAGTTCAAGACTTGGAGTCACTCTAGTAAAATCTGAATCTTACTCAGTATGCAAAGGTTCAAGTTGTATGACACCTTTGTTTATGCACAATTTTATGAAATCCTCAAAAATCTTCTTTTCAAATGTCAAGTGGGGGATTGTTAGAACAAAGGATGAAAGTTTGAAAAAAAGAAAGGAAAAAAAAAAGGCTTCAAGTCCCACATCGCTCAGGATAAACACTTGAATAGTGTTTCACTCCCTATATATAGAGAGCTCATTTTTTCATTTTTCCTTGTCCTAGCTGAGAAGCATTTCCTCAACTTTTCTTTCTCCCTCCCATATTTCAGCCGATGCATTTCCGGCAAACTTCTCCCTCTTTCTTTCTGTCGCTCTAAAATTTCGGTTGGCTATAAGAGTGATTTTTTTAAGTCATAATTTCGGTTGGCTATAAGAGTGACTTTTTTTAACTCATATTTTCGGTTGGCTATAAGAGTGACTTTTAAGTCATATTTTTTGGTTGGCTATAAGAGTGATTTTTTAAGTCATATTTTCAGTTGGCTATAATAGTGACTTTTCAAGTCATATTTTTCGGTTGGCTATTAGAGTGACTTTTCAAGTCATATTTTCGGGTGGCTTTAGAGTGACTTTTCAAGTCATACAAAAGGGTGTAATTCTAGAAAAGGTTCCCTCAATGCAGTGAGAATCTTATACAGTGATCTGGACTGTTTTATCCTGAGGACTTCGTGGTTGATAGTTTGCTTGCACAATTTTTTGCAGTGCCACAAAACGTCTTGAAGAAAGCGACATTGTCCGCAACTCAGCTAGTAATTTTTTCGGTTTGCCATAAACTATTTTTACAACACAACAATTTGGAGCATGATGAATGTCACTAAAGCTTTAAATATATATTGATTGTGAGACATGTAATTAGTACACAATATCATAGTCTTGTAAATATATATTGCTTTATATCTCCATAAGCTTGTTAATTTTAGGACCGAAATGGAAAAGCTTGGTCACGATTGAATTAGGTAGGTAATCATCATGTGGTTCCGTACGATAACAATTTTTCTTAAATACGGCAACAAATAGCTGCGGTTACAAATCTGTTGCGATATTAAATAATAATTTTTTGTTTCCTTATTTCGGCAATTTTTCTAACTGCCGTATTTTAAAACAAATTTTTATTTCCTGATTTGCGGCGGTTACAGCTGCTGCAATTGGTTTTTGGCGGTTTCTGTAATTGCCACAATAAGAGCTCCCAACAATCTGAACTTCCATAATTAGCTTTAACAATTGTTGTTTAACATTTTTTTTTTAGTGTGAGGAGTTCTTAATAAACTCCATTGCTTAGTGACATTTTCAGCCCTGTTCAACTCTTCATCAAATTTCTAATGCTGTGGAGAGAATTCGTCAAAGATGATATCTTTATTCAAAATGACATTTCTTTCAAATGGATACCAAACTCGAAATCCCTTTACTCCTTCTCCATAGGCCATAAAGAATTTCTTCTTGGCTCTCGGCTCCAACTTACTTTCACTTGCATGATAATATGTCGGACATCCAAACACCTTCAACATTGAGTATTCAATTGGTTTGTTAGACCATACCTTAATAAAGATCTTGGAAGTCGATGACAGTGGAAGGTGAGCGATTCACAAGATAGCATGTTATGCTGACTATCTTAGCCCAAAAACTCCTATTCAGGCCTGAATTGGATAACATGAATCTTGTCTTTTCCAACAAGGTTTTGCTCATTCTTTCAGCTACTTCATTTTATTGCGGAGTATAGGGTACACTATGTTGTCTTGGTATGTCTTCATCTCTACATAATTCATTGAATTCAATAGAGAAAAATTTCAAACCATTGTCAATTCTAAGATACTTTATATTGTTTTTCCTGTTTGATTCTTCCTAAGAATCGTCCAATGATTGAAAATTTTGAAAGTTTTAGATTTATGCTTCATCATGAATACCCATGTCATCTTGGAGTAATCATTGATGATCAACAAGAAATACCTTGTCCTTCCTAGTGATGGAACTCTCAAAGGCCCCCAACAGTCAGAATGGACATAGTTTAACATGGCCTTTGTTGTGTTATCATTTAGGAACTTCACTTGATGTTGCTTCCTATAGACACAATGCTCACAAAATTGAAGAGGTTTCACCTTGTGATTTCCAAGTAAGTCTCACTTGTCTTAGAATATTCAAACCTTTTTCACACGTGTGGCCCAGACGCAGATGCCATGGAGAATTATCAGACGAGCCATTAGACACATGACTTCTAGATTGTGAAATGATAAATACCAAGCTTGTCACAGTACCCTCTTGGACCCATATCCTTAACTAATATACAATCCAATAACCAACTTTCTTTTTTTCTTTTTTGAATCTATTTAATTAAAAATACTATGATGGTTATGTTGTTTTTTTTATATCATTTTGTTATTCAACAATCCGAAATTTTTTTTTATATGTTATGCTTTCTTCTAATTAAAATAAAAATTGTTAAAAGTTTTTCTAGTATGAAAATAAAAAACAAAAAGCCTGTGACACTAAAATTAAACTAGGTTTCTGATAGATCAAATAAAATTGTAAATACCTTCTTTTTCATACTACTCTTTCTATATATAATCGAATGATTTAAAAAACAAAAATTTGCATATGGAATTCACAATACCACGTTATTAAAACTTATAAAATGTTTTTATTAACTGTTTTTATGGAGAATGTATAATCTTTATATATATTCACAAATGAAAGAATCCATGACACCCACAAATACAAGATTTTTCTTAAGCTTTGGAACGTGATGAACTTCAGTTAAGGTTCTAACAACACCATCATGCATTTTGAATTGTACAGAACCTATACCGACATAATTGCAAGGAGCATTGCTACCCATGAGGATGTTACCACCAAACTTCTTCTCATATGTCATAAACCAATGTCTATGTGGACACATATGATAAGAACAACTTGAGTCCAATACCTATTGTTCAGAATGTTGTTGTATTTGTTCACCAACAACTAGAACCAAATCACTTTCCGATGAGGAGTCATTCTGAAGAAGAGAAGAAACAAAATCTTTCTTTGCTTTCTTTAGATAGACTCACTTCCAATGACCTGATTCTTTACAATAATTGAAAATGTCCTTAAGATTAGCTTTGCTCTTCTTTCCACCTTTGTTTTTTTTTTCTATCCTTTAGCAGAATTAGTCATCGATAATCTAGACACTGAGGCTTCACCAACATTCCTAAACGCTTTTAGTTGAAACTCTCTAAAATAGAAACTGGACTTGACTTCTTCAAGTGTAATGGAGTCCCTGCCTATACTAAAAGAACTCACAAAATTCTCATAGGAGGGAGGAAGAGATGCTAACAAAATTATTGTCAAATCTTTGTTTTCCATCTTGTCATCAATGTCGCGTAGCTCCATCAAAACATAGCTTAGCTCATCAAGATGTTCCTTCAATGACATACCTTTCCTTATTCTGAGGTCAAACAAACATTATTTCATAAGCAACTTGTTGCATATTGATTTTATCATAAAAAGTTTCTCCAATTTGAGCCAAAGCTCAACAGTAGTCAGTTCTTCATAAATTTCATAAAGAACCTCATCAAGACAAAGATAAGAGAATTCACAAATATGCCGTTTCCTCTTGTAACTTAAAGATTGACTTATTATTCTTCAATGATTGACCAGAGAGAAGAGTCCAAATGCCTTATTCTTTTAACAAGGCTCTCATCTTGATGTGTGTAAGGTTGAAGCTATTATTTCCTGTGAATTTCTCAATCTTGATTGTGTTGACCATCTTTTTGATAGAATCTTGAAGACACAACACGAATAGGTAACAAACAGAATGGTTGATCAGGAAACAAATGCGAAATTGATCTTGAACCAAAGCTCTGATACCAATCTGTTGAAAAAGATTTGAGAAATTCTATTCAGATAAGGAAACTCATATGATAGAAGGAAAATAGAAATATCACTCAAAATTGTTAACTTATTACAAATAACAAAATTTAGAATGAAGGAACTCAAAACACTCTCAAACTCTCTGAAAACAAAGAAATAATTACAGTTACAACACAACCTATAAAATTATATAAGATTAATTTTTTTTACGAATATATTAATTAATTTAGTTTGAATCTTTAAAATTGTTACTTTTGTTGTAATTTGATATAATATCAAAATAATATTGTTATGATATAGTAATCATACAATGAACATTCTTTTCATCATTTTTCTACAAAAATTTAGGTTTTAATTCATCATTATTAAGATTAACATATTTTCAAAATCTGATTGAGGTTTTTAATTTTTTTGTCTCATAATATACATCTTTGAGATTTTTAATACTGACAACCAATATATTTTAATATAATAATCAAATAATATATATTATTTTTAATGTTTTTATTTTAGTATAAATTCTTTAATGTGACAACTAAACGTTATTTTTAATACCAACATTGCAAATTACACATTTAGCTTATAAATAATGAGCTGAAAATAATTAATAAAATACTATATTAACCTCCTTTTGAGCGAGAAAATTAAATGATAAATATACCATCACTTCTACTTTTATATATATATATATATATATATATATATATAGATTTGATATAATATCATAATGATATTGTTATGATGTAGTAATCATATAATTAATCAACATAATTTTTCTACGGAAGATTTTGTTATCATATAGTCTGATTGATTTTCTTTCAAAATTAAAAGATCAAGGTTTTTAATTCATCATATTATTAAAATTAATCTATTTTCAAAATGTGATTGAGGTTTTTAACTTTTTTTTTATCTCAATATACATCACTCAGATTTTTAATACTGACAACTAATATATTTTAATATGATAATCAAATAATATATATTATTTTTAATGTTGATTTTTAATCTGTTTTTAATGTATTTTATTTTAGCATAAATTCTTTAATGTGACAGCTAAACGTTATTTTTAATATCAACATTGCAAATTATACTTTTAGCCAATAAACAATGAACTGGAAAAAAATAGTAAATTAGTATATTAACCTTCTTTTGAGCGGGAAATTTTAAATGGCAAATATACCCTCACCTCTAGCTTTATGGATTTAAAGATTATACTTTTTTGGCACATTAGCCCTGGTTTTAAATAGTTAGAGCGACCATGTACTTATAACATCCCTATTTTTAGTTATTAAACTATTTTCTATTATTCTGCATTTGGTTTCTGAGAATCAGAAGGGAAACTCAAGATTTGATCCCTAGTATTATATTTGCATTAGAGAGTTCTATCTAATTTAAAATTTTAATATTCGGTCCGGATTGGGGCCTGGAAAATAGTAAAATGACCAATTTGTCCATAAAAAGTTGCATATATAGTTTAAAAATCATTTTTAAGTAAAAAACATGCTTAGAATTAGTAATTATAATATTGAGTATGTTTTGGAATTAATTGAATACAGTTTGTATGAAAAGATACTCCCAGGACACTGCCGGGAGCTATGAAGCCTTTTTGGATCACAATATTTTGGAAATATAATGAGTCTATTTTAATTAGAAATATTTATTTGATAGGAAAAAAAATTAAAATACTGAAAAGTATAATAATTAAGAAAATTTTGATTTATCAACTAGTTAATTAGCTTTTTTAAGTAAAATAATTCCTATAATTAATATATAAAAGGGAAAATTAGTGAAAATATTTTTGGACACTCATAAAAACATATACGCGGGCATGGTTCAATTTGTGATAAATCTAATAATTTAAGTAAACATTTCATTTTTATTAAAAACTTATTTGAATTGTGAAATTAAAAACATTCTTAAATAATAATAAAAAGTTGACTTGTTCACAAATTTATAAAATTAATTTTGATTATATGAATACATATATTTTTGTTATTAGTATGATTATACTCATCCAAAGTAACAAAGTATCATACCCAAAATCATAAAATAGATAATATCCTTTTACCCCTCTATAATACAAACAAAATAAAAAGGGCTGATATGTCAAAACAATAGTACTACCTACTATCTATAAACCCATCTCACCTAATATAACTACACTGTATATATCATGATCGACTTTAGACTTATGATCAAGTTTGTCTCTCTTCCCAATTAGAATAAGAGCATAATATACAAAACCAATTACTTTTAGATCGATGCTCTATTGAAGGCTTCCTTCCATATCATGCCTCAAAAGGTGTTTTTTCCTTCAAGGCTTTGGTGGGCAACATGTTCAATAATTATATTGAGATATTAATAGTCTCATCCCAAAAGGTTTTAAGAAGATCTCTCTCAAATAACAAACTCTTAACTATTTCTATCATTTTTATGTTCTTCCTTTTTCTCACTCCATTTTGTTGAGAGTGTAAGGAGCAATCCATTATTGCTAAATTTCAGCTTACTCACAATTTTTTTTATTTAAAATTCCCCTACTATATACTCAAGTTTATTATTAGACCTGAGCTTTTAATTTAACAACTAACATTCTTTTTAGCCATATAGACTAGAATTTCAAAAAATATTTTGTAATTAATAAACATGTTTGACTTTTGCTTCAAAAAAATAAAATACGTAACACATCCTTGTAAAATCAGCTATGAACAGCAAAAACTAGTTGCTATCATTTAAATGTTGCGCTATTTCGACCACACATGAATGTGTAAAAGCTATAATTTTCTAGTGACTCTCCAGCTTGCTACAAAAGAAAATGATCTACTTTGGATTCATATTGACATACATCACACACATCATGATTCAACGTTATCTTCAATGGCACCAAAAATTCTAGCTAAATCATTTGAATTCATTTGCTTCAAGAATGGGTAACTAAAGTGACCAAGTGTTTTATGCCACTAAAATAAATCATAAATCATAAATCATCTATGACACTTGAAAAAGCATGCATAGCAATTGCTTTCATTCTACTTAAAAACTTTTATCTCTCATTTTAATAGATATTAGTTTACACTCGAAATATAGTGCATCTGGTATCTTTAGAACACCAAGAATAGTTCCTTCCTAGCTTTTGTCACACACTTAAAAGGCTTTGATTTATCCCAAACACAAATAAAACATCTAAAATATATTTGATACGCAATGGAGTTTTAGTGACAACCTACTCTTTTACTTTTGACATCAACACATTCTCAATGCCAATAGTGACTTTGGACAAGTAGGACTGCTGAAGTTACTTAAAAAATATTAATATTGTGTCATGATTTGTGCACCCATTATCAATCAACCATGCTTAATTGCTATTGCTATCTAGATAATAAGTAGTAAAAAAACATTTGCTCCTCAGCCTATATTAATTGGTGACACCCAACAACTTAAGTTTGCTGTCCCTACTAGTTTGCTTTATTTTTGCAAACCGTTTCCATAAGACCAAGTGTTGCAAGACTTACATTTAACTCTTGGCCTGAACCAAAAAAAATTTGGGAACGATTGTTCTTCTTATAGTGGGGGCAAGGTGGAAACTTACTTTTACTTTTCCAACATCCTCCTTGGTTTTCCTTCTTCCTCCTTATCTTTTCCTTTATTTCCACCAAATGACTTTTTCCTAGAACTACTATAACACCCTTCTACCTTAACACACATACACTCAATATATTTTAAAAATATGTTCGTCGTAAAATTAAATAAAAGAATGTACAAATTTTCAAAAGCTTCTTTCATGGTAAAAGAGCATTACATATGGTATTTTCATAAGCTTTACAAAAACAAGTTAGTAAATAACATAATCCAACATTAAATAAATCTTGACACCCCAAAGGCCATAAAAATCATGTGAAATCAAATATAAGGGAAACTAATTTTAAATTGAAACATAGACTAAGGAATAAAAATCCATGTGGTTGTTATATTATACCAGAGCATATATAACCATAAAATTGAAAATAATAAGGTGAAGGCCTAAGCCTCTCTTTCGGCATCATCACCATTGATCTTGTAAAGACTCACTTACAAGGACAAAATTCATCCCAAACACCAACAAGGCAAACAAACAAGGAGTGAGATTATATCTCACAATACATTTAAAGCTTAGAAAAATATAAAGGAGATTATATCTCACAATACATTTAAGGCCTAAGCTTGTCTTTTAGCATCATCATCATTGATCTTGTAGAGACTCACTTGCAAGGGTGACTTTCATCCAAAACACCAACAAGACAAACAAATAAGGAGTGAGATTATATCTCACAATACATTTAAAGCTTAGAAAAATATAAAGGAGATAGTTACATTTATATACAACTATGTCACACAAACATATCACACCCAATCAAATATTCTATACACGTGGACACGTGCAAGATGATGCACATTTAACTTATGAATTCATATGCATGTGGTACCATTTTGAACATACTTTGTGAAACATCTTGAGAGCTCAAGTAATCAATGAATTACCATTGTAAACATGAAAGGTGGTAGCTTCACCTGTTTGATATTCTAGAACAATTTAAATAAGAGATTTAATTTGTGTGTGTGTGTTTGGACATCTTAATTGTTTCACTATTTGACTCTTAATATGTGTTTGATATGATTTAAAAATAGTGGAAAAAACTGTTTGGGGGCTAGGGGGGAGGAAGCTTGTTGAAGTGTGTATGTAATTACTTAAACATTTAGATTAATCTTTGATTATTTTCTAAATAAAGGAAATAATTCTTTTACAATAAGTTTATTTTGAACTTTATCATTAAAACCTAAATTTTAATGTTTATTTTGAATTGTTAAATTTTATAATTAATTACACAAATACCCCTGAATTTTGGTGAAATTACACAAATATCAATTGTCTTTATCTAATCCTACACTAACCTCCCTTATTTAAAAATATATACACTGACTATTCCTTATGCGTTATACATTAATCCCTCTTAGTTTTGAAAAATATACACTAACATCCTCTTAATTATTTAAAAAACACTACATTGAACTCCCGATGTAAAGTTTGATTAAATATTAAAAAAAAATGAAATATTTACGATATTTTACAAAATCTCAGAAAAAATGTGTCATTTTACTCATATTTTGAAAAAGAAAGACGTATAATAAGTGATTTGTTCTGCACTATTATGCTACGGGTCTGTCTACATAAACATTATACTACTACTTAAAAATCTTTTTTCAAATTCAGGCTTCAAGCCTCTCGCTAGATATGCTTTTGGTAAATTTGTCAATCCACTTGAAGTTTGATTTAGTGACTAAGCGCATTTGTCTTCTAACATACACTTCCTTGAACTTCAAAATTAAGCTCCAATTAACTCCTTCAACTCCAATTTCCATTTCTACAAAATATAAACAAAATAACTAAGATGTAATTCACAAATTTAACACTAATTGAGCGGATAAAAGTAAGATATTTGCCTAAAAATTTATGTAACAATTAAATATTTAAGGCAATTATCAAGTGTCATACACAAAAGTTAGTTGCTCGACTTGTTTGATGCAGTACAAAATTTCGAGATAGTGTGCAGGGTCATTGGGGGTGATGTTAATTGCTTTAGTACTTGAAGTCTCAACATGTGTTTGGTACGATCTAAAACAGTGAAAAAAGTTGTTGACAGGAAAAAAAAGTTATTGGTACTGTTGAAGCTGTTATTAGTTTGTTATCGGTAGCGTTTTTATTTTCAACTAATTTTAATTTTCTCCTTTTATTCTAAATAATTTTTAAAATATATAATCAACTATTACAAATAACTCCGTATTTCTTTTATAATTTTATTATAAACAATGGTTTTTTACACAATTAAAACATAACAAATTATCTTAAAACAACTTTTCATTTTGCATATTTAAACATAAAACTTATCACAGATAATCAATTATAATAATAAGTAAACATCAAAATAATAATTTTTCATAATTAATCCAAACATTGAATATAGTTTCTAGAGGTCGTTGCATTAGATTGGGTTAACAAGAACTAAGCAATATCCTCCACACACCACGAATAATTGATTGACACGAGAAAAATAAAGCTTACACTTCCTAGTTCCTACCCATGATAGAAAATAAAAACTTCGTACCCCATTGTTCAGAGGGCTCTTCGCTATGCGAAGGTATGAAGGAGGGATGTTGTACCCTATAATAGAAAATAATATAATAAAATATGGAGAGCTTAAATTTCACATGCGATTTGGTGATGCTTAAAGTTATGAAAGTAAACAGGCTTTATAGAAACTACATACTATTTTGGAGTTGGATGAGCGCTTTACACACAGAGAGAGCCAACGTAACGTTATCTCTCACAAAAAGTCCAAATATATCTATTAATGCCCAAGTAACGCTCTTGAAATAGGGCGGTTAAACCATTCAATGATTCAAAAGTCAAAACAATATAATAATAGAGGATGTTGATAAGATATTAATTAAATAATTAAAAAAATATTTATTATGTAAATTATAAGAGAACATATAAAAATTTATGGATAACATAATTTTTTGTCTTTCAATAAAAATATTTTTATTTTTATTTTTTTAATCAATATTCTTGTCACACTAGTTAGTATTGAATAATAATAATAATCCACTTCAAACTCTTTTTCCAACAACGCCAATTGGATTGGGACCTACTAATTAAATTCTCTGTTTTCCACCGCATAATCATCATTGTAATAATGTAACAAAGCAATTGAATTACTCCACTTCACTTCATGAGTCTCCCCGAAATAAATACTGAGAGGAATAATAAGAATAAGAAACTTCAATTTGAAGCAAAGTGACGCATTAGTTTCCTTTATTATTAGTTCCTTAAAGAATATTAGGAGTAAAAAGCACATAAAAAAATTAACCCGAAGGTTCAACCTGCAGTAGTGTTAATGTGTTATGTAACGTTACTCTTCACATTTGAAAATTCAGCTTGAAACTTAGCTAGCTAGGTCCTTTGTCAACATCAAGAGGCCATGCCAGAAAGACGTTTATGTGATTAAGGTCACACACTCACATTCACGCTTTCCTTTGAAAGCAACTTGCGAGCTGCAATGAGTTGAAGTGAAGATAAGATATGTCTCTGAGTCTGAGTCAATGTGTTGTTCACTGTATTTCCCTTCAACACTAACCGTTAATCGCTACACCAATGCACGTTGTTGTTGTTGTGATGGTTTTCTTTCCTTGTCTTTTCGCCATATACTGTTCCTTTGCTTCTACTCTCTCACTCTCCGGAGTTTAGCTCTTTGCTGTGATGTGAAGTGAAGCCTCTGGGTTGGTTCCTTCACGTTGCAAAGTTTTCATCTTTGTTCTTTGTACTATATTGGGTTGAATTGAACTCTTGGATTGTCAGTGCCCAACTTTGAAAGAAAGGAAAAGAAACAAGTGAAAGAAAACGGTTCAATGGAAACCGGGTCGAGTTCGGAGTTCTTAGATAGGGGAAAGGCTATGAGGGATGGCACTGGCAAGAGACATGATGTTAGTGATGCAAAAGTTGAGCCCTTTGTGCCAAGAAGTGATCACAATCCTAAAGAGTTGAAGTCATGGGCAAAGAGAACTGGGTTTGTGTCTGATTACTCTGGGGAAGCTGGGACTAGTGCTAATGAGAATTTTGATAGTGTTGGGTTTGATGTGAAGAGTGTTGATGATCAGAGAGAAGGAGGGTCCTCTCCCACGATAGAGATTGATCCGGTGCTGGGGTTGGCAAGGCCTAATCGGGACAATGAGATTGAGCCGGTTTTTGTGTCCAAGCATCGAGTCATAAGGGGTGAGAATGATAGAGTTTTGAGGTCAAAGGATGTGTGGAATGGAGCAGTGGGGAGCCAAAACCAGAGAAGGAAAATTGGGGATGAGCCTGGTTTGGCTTTGGCTGGTGATGGTGACAAGAAAGTTGGGTTAAGAGGGAATGGTGATGCTAATGGAATGACGGTGAGCACGAATCATGATAGTAATAGCCATGGAGTTTCTGCGGTTGCTCCTTTGCCAGAGCAGAAGAAGGAAGAGGAAGGGGTAGCTGAAGGAGATGTTAAGGTGAATCTGTTTCCGGAGGGGGAGGAATCTTCTGGAAGAGAGTGGCAGGGATCATCTGGATTGAAGTACAGTATCACAGAAAATCCGGGTCTTGGTTAGTTTCAATTCAATTTTATGTTTCTCACATCTAAGTTAGAGAGCTAATTTGGATAATTTTAAACAAATTCTGCTTTGTTTAATTTGAATTTGTGTGAAAAAAAATTTGTCCAAGTCTTATGCCTTAGCCTGATGGCAACATAGTATATTCTAATCAATTTCATTAATCATATGATCTTTGAACGGAAGAGGGCGAGCCCTGGTGCAGCGGTAAAGTTGTGCCTTGGTGACATGTTGGTCATGGGTTCGAATCCGGAAACAGCCTCTTTGCATATGCAAGGGTAAGGCTGCGTACAATATTCCTCCCCCATACCTTCGCATAGTGAAGAGCCTCTGGGCAATGGGGTACGAAGTTTTATATGATCTTTGAACGGCATAGTATTATTTTTTCTGCACTGTAACTTTCTGATATATATGTAGTAATGTTATCAGCTTCTGCGTGATTGGGTATTCACAAATCACAAGACCAAAAGTCTGTTCAATTATAAGCTGGAGATTGGTCCCCAAGTTTAAGTCTACACATTATGAATTTTAATAATCTAGTTTCATTTTTTTTTTTAAATTAGTTTGTTGATGATGCATACCATATGTTATTTAGATTTGAGCATGAATGCCATCAAATTGGTTTGAGTATTGTTCAACATAACAGGGTTAAAGACAAGTAGAGTAGTAATTAAAGTGAAAGAGAGAGAGAGGAAATGCCTCTAGCTATTTATCAAGTTGTGTTTGATGGAGAGCTCTGTGAATCTCCCCATTTCCCATTTTTATTAACAAATCACTTTCACAATTACTATGATATTATCTCATAAGTAGCAATTAAAGTTAATTAGCTAAATCCTGCTTCTATGACTTGCTAAAAACGTTATTACTTCTTTTGATTAACGTATCTTTAACTGCAGTACCTCTTATCTATTACGGCCTGCAGCACTACCTATCATTGGTTGGCTCGCTAGTATTAATCCCATTAATCATGGTACCAACCATGGGTGGAACAGATGTAAGATATGCCTTTATATAATGACCCTAGAAAAATTGATATAATACCTTTCCATATTCATTTGTATTCACTTGCATATCAATCAATGATGACAGAACGATACTGCTAATGTAATTTCGACAATGCTGTTTCTTTCTGGCATCACAACGATACTGCATTCCTACTTTGGCACCCGACTACCTTTAGTTCAAGGGAGCTCATTTGTGTATTTGGCACCGGCATTGGTTATCATAAATGCTGAAGAATTTCGAAATCTTACACATCACGTAAGTTCAATGACTGACAGAAAATGTTAATTCGTTGTCCTTAAGCTCTTTCAGGCTTGTACAATTACATCAAGTAATCTAAATCCTGGTACTTCATTATTTGAATCACCAGAAGCATTTTTCCTTTTTGCTTCTTTCTGCATTGGTGCATCTATCAGAGTTCTCTGTTTTGGACCAACCCAGTGAAGGGAATTGTTGTTCATAAGTCACATTTAACTTTGATTAATCTTCTTCTGGTTGGTAACTATTTCTAGCTTCCATATTAATGCCTGCTTATAACTGCAGAAATTTAGGCACATAATGAGGGAACTCCAGGGAGCTATAATTGTTGGCTCAATATTCCAATGTATCCTGGGACTTAGTGGTTTGATGTCTCTTCTTCTCAGGTAACAAAGAGTTGCATGTGATCTTTCTCGTGTTCACCAGAGCTTGATAAATTTCTGGTGGAAAAGAAATATCTTTCGTCTTTTCATTTTATGTTTAAAATATCTTTATCTTTGTTAGTTCTCTAAGTTGCTACATTGTTAAATAATTAATATAAATGTGTATATCATCTATTAACATAATAGATAAACAGATGAATAATCTCATGTTTTCAATATTTCTTGTAGAATCATCTGAATTTAAACTTTAAAGCCTTTATGTTAAAATTTTGTCATGGAAATATACATATCTTTAGCTCTTGACACAATGCTGCATATTTTCCAACTTCCTAGAATAGTAACATGACCAACACACTCTGCTTCCCTTTATGAGAAATCTAGTTACATAATACACTCATTGGTGATCATGCAACACTGAAGCCTTGTTTTTGGTCATTTAGGTGGCAACCCTTAAATTGCAAATAAATCATATTTTGTGCAGCCTGATTAACAAGGCACGCAAAATTGACAAGTAATTAAACTTTTTGGTATTCATTTATTCTCTCTTACATGGATCTTAAAATATGTAGCATAGTTTAGATATCTAGAAAAGAATAATTAGGAATAGAATAAGCCTATGCAATTATAGGGGCATTTGATTTGGTAGAGCTTCTAGAGAACTTTGTTGAGCTTATAAATGTGCCTTATGATATGACCGTCTTATAAACTCAATTTATCTTATTTCAATAATCTCATTTTATTAAATAAGTGTTTAATTAATTTTTTTTATTAATTTAAACGTCTCCTTAAATCAGTTAATATGGTGTGAGTTTATGTTGGTGATGAAGTGAACACAAAAGCTACTGAAATTTTATCTGAGGAGAGCTATTAAGACTTTAGTCTAATGTGTTAATTCTTTGCAATTTTATAACAACTTGTTATGACTTCTAGGATAATCAACCCAATTGTGGTGGCTCCAACTGTTGCTGCTGTAGGTTTAGCATTCTTCAGCTACGGCTTTCCACAAGCTGGAACATGCATAGAAATTAGCATTCCGCAGATAGCATTAGTTCTATTATTCACACTGGTGAGTCACGACCTAAGCATTTCAAGCAGCACTGATATAGAATAATCCGATGCATGAAAAGTCTTTGAAATGACTGTAAAGTTCCTTCTTGTAATATTAAAAAGGCTGTCTGTGTTTGTCTCTTGTAAAAAAATTATTGGCTTTTGTCCTTTAAATGGTTTCAGTTGTTTTCTGAAACTCATATCTTTGTTTCTTTTATTTCTTATTTGAAGCATCTTCGAGGAATATCTATTTTTGGACACCACACATTTCGAATTTATGCTGTAAGTATCTTGAATTAACATGTTCCTCTTATTTTGATTTTTTTAAGGCATGGAATACATTACATATAATTTTTGTGCTTTCTAGTTTAGATGATTCACTTTCTCTGACAGGAATTCATAAACAAGTTAGCTTGCCGTGCTTATCTTGCATGTTGAAAATCATTCATATAAAAAGTAATGAATACTTTTCTGGTTTCATTGTGTTTGATCATCCTTTCAAAACACAAACAGTCTCACACCACACACTGTGAGGAAAGAAAAGAAGATAACTTTAGCTTAATGACTTGTGTGATCAAACTCGTCAATATCTGTGGAGCCAGTTTATATTGAAGGCTAATCATGAAATCTTATGTCAATATCACATTAAAGTTTAAAACAGTTAGAACTCTTTGGCAAGGCTCCAGGTTTGTCGTGAGGAAATTGAAGTTATACACACTCTGATTGACATTTCCTTGGTCATCTTTGATTTACTAAGTAATAAGTGTAGGAGATAAATAAGTTAAATTAGAGGAAAAAAATAAACGATTGTATACTTCATCATCATTTGTGTCAATTAGTTGAGAACTTAGATTGCTACGTTTTCCTTTATTACATGTGGATATACTAACAAAATGTGTTGACAAACTTCTGAATATTTGCAGGTTCCCTTGAGTGTTACATTAACTTGGATATATGCGTCCTTTTTAACAGCTGGGGGAGCTTATAACTACAAAGGATGCAATCCCAATATCCCAAGTTCAAACATTTTGACTGATGCATGCAGAAAGCATGCTTATACCATGAAACATTGCAGGACTGATATATCCAACGCACTGTTAACTTCTGCATGGCTCAGAATTCCTTACCCTTTACAGTGGGGTTTTCCTATTTTCCATTTTAGGACTTGCATAATCATGACCGTAGTGTCGCTGGTTGCCTCTGTGGATTCAGTAAGTACATTGTTTAAATGCTTGCAAGTGCAAAATATCATCTGCTTAGTATTATGACTCCCACAACTAACAGAATAGGAAGCTTGATATGGCATGAAGCTTTCTCACGTCTTTTGGGTTAATCGGTACATTCTGTGAGTTATCTTAAAAGTGGTGGTAATGTTGACTTATGAATCTCACATTAGGTAGAACGGGAAACTCAATGAGATACTTAAATCACAGGGCTGTCTATCTAGATTGAGAAATTCAAAAGGGGCCGCAAAACTAGTGAAATGTTAAAAGATATTTTGTATTTAAATTCAATAAAGTGACATACATACACAGAATTATTAAAGTGACATACATACACATAGATATTTTGTATCAGAAAGGTTGTTAGAGAAATATTAGTGTTACAATCTTTATTATTTGTTAAAATTGATTGGAAATCACAAAATTGTATAGGTCTTACTACTATGATGTGTGTTAGAAAGGATGTGTTAGCGAGTGTGATGCTACTGTTCAAGTGATATCTTCGAAGTCCAAACGTTTTTAAACCTTAGGATGAATTTTTATGTTGAAAGCAAGGATCAAATATGATCCGGGAAGAAACTAAAATTGTAAAACCGATGTTGAAAGTATCCAACTTTCAAATTCAATAGTTCTAAACCGATGTTAAAAGCTTTTTTTTGTAGTAGTAACATGTTGGTTTCCAGGTTGGAACTTATCATTCTGCATCACTGCAAGTCAATTTGAGGCCTCCAACTCCAGGAGTTGTGAGCCGAGGAATTGCATTGGAGGGTTTCTGTAGTATATTGGCTGGTCTTTGGGGTTCCGGAACTGGATCAACCACCTTGACAGAAAATGTTCACACAATTGACACAACAAAGGTGGCAAGTCGGAGGGTGGTGGAACTTGGAGCAGCTTTCATGATTCTCTTCTCCTTTATGGGTAAATCAACAAAACTTAATGACACAAACCATAATTTGATATCAAAATATTAAACAGCCTTTTCATTTTGCTACTTGGTATATTAACTAGTGATATGACCAAATTGAAGTATATTATTGGAGAGTAATCCTTACTTTATAAACTGATTTTGTAGAATTGATTTAGGCCAAACCCCAAATTGTAAGACACTTTAATTCAATTTCTCATATTATTTTGTAGGAAAAGTGGGTGCTCTTATTGCTTCCATTCCACAGGGCTTGGCTGCTTCTGTACTGTGTTTCATTTGGGCTCTTATAGCAGCTTTGGGCCTTTCAAACTTACAGTATGGTCAATGTACCAGCTTCAGGAACATGACAATAGTTGGTGTTTCGTTTTTCCTTGGTCTATCAATCCCTGCCTATTTTCAACAATACAAGCCTCAAACCAGTCTGATACTGCCTGCTTACCTGGTACCTTATGGGGCTGCATCTAGTGGACCATTCCATTCTGGCAATAAACAAGTAAGCACTTTCTCTATGCAGACAGCCCTTGCCTTTACTAAAAATCAAGTAGTATAAGAAGGAACATATTTCATAGGCTATATGTGAATATGCTAATAATCAAGTTGGACTAATTAAAAAGATTGCAAATAAATGACGCCACAACTTGCAATAGTGGTCGAGATGTAGTTACACCTTAAAATTTTTTATATCGTGGCTGCAACTATGATTCCAGATTGAAATTTAAAACCATACAAATATCACATAATTATCATCCATAACATTTCTATGAGCTAGTGTACAAATTTGACTTAATTACACTTTTTTATCATCATATCTCGAGGTTGACCTTCCATTTTTTTTCCACAAATTTGATCTTCCCATTCTTTTAATTGTCTAATTTTGTTTCACTTGTTAACTTGACATTCAATGATAATATTGATATGGCAGATGTGTAGACATGGATATCCTAACGTGGATGAATGATCACATTAGCATTTATATTAAATATTGAATGTCCAATTATCTGATAGACCAAAATTGTACCATTTAAAGTTAAATAGGGGGATATAGACCAAAATTGTACCATTAAAAGCTAAATAGGGGATCAAATTCGGAAAAAGAATGGGAAGATCAAATTCGAAAAATGATGATATCAAGGGATCGAGAGTATAATTAAGCCTACAATTTTTCATCAATTAAAATCTACTAGCTGCAATTAATTTTTTTTGGTGAAGATGAGCTAACCGTGTCATTTTTATCCTCCCAATGTTTCAGCTTGATTTTGCAATCAATGCTCTTATGTCCTTAAACATGGTGATTACACTTTTGGTGGCATTCATACTGGACAACACTGTCCCGGGAAGTAAACAAGAACGAGGGGTGTATATATGGTCACGAGCTGAAGATATTGCAACTGATCCTTCTCTGCAATCCGCATATTCTTTGCCAAAGAAAATTGCTAGGTGTTTCCGTTGGGCGAAATGTTTGGGAGTCTGAATATTAGGCTATGTCTGATTTCTTCTATTCATGGACTCATGATAACATTCACTTCTGATCCCTAGAGCTTAGAAGATATTGAAGCTCATGAAGAATAAAAACAAATATACTTGGATTTAGTCACTGCAAGGCCAAATAGGAAATAGTTTAGCACTGATTATGCTTGTGAATTCTATAGCTGTTTCACATAGGTCAATGTGATCTGAAAACAAAACAATGGAGAAATTATTGTACTTGTACATTTATATATTTTATAATCAATCAATGGTTCAATTTTTGTAGTTCCAGTTTGATATTTGGGGTTGAAATGAATCACCGGCAATTGAAAATAATGCAGCAAATCTATATTTGTAGCCTTTAGGCTCAACCTTCCACTGATATGCTAATAGTATATTTGAGGATATGGATTGGTTCATCAAAGCAAAATGGAGATATAATCCCTGCCCGCAGTTAATTGTTTTCGCTTTTAAATAGTAGTAGTTGAATTATTTTATCTTAGCCTTTGACATATAGAAGTGAAGAATACCATTCGACCATGATTATAGCCAATAAACCCGCTTAAGGGTAATTACTTGTTAGAAATACCTAAGTAAGCTTAAGAGGTGTATTACCTAATTGGTTATCAAAACGTGCAGACCCATAGACCTCAAGTCCAGTAAGATCAATATATAAAGGGGAGAACTCAGCATGTAAGAGGACTGATTCATTCTTGAATACCCACTATATATCATCAACAATTTTGAACCGAAACATTATTTGAACGTTGGAGTACCTTTTGTATATATCCTCGCTCTTTTGGACTCACACACGGGAGACTTCGACAAGGGACCATTAGAGAAGACCCTTCGGCATAAGGGTTAGTGTCCAGTCTATTTGTGACAGGAACAAAAATATTTTTGTGTTATATTCTACATATTTTCAAATTAATTGTGATATTTTTGAAATAAATAAATTTAGTTATACTATTTTAAAAATTAAAAAAATTCAATTTATATTTGTTATTTTATTTAAATTTAAAATACTCTTACAATATATAAAATTCTTACCGAATAAAAAAAAACAATAGTTTTCCTTAGTATGTCTATTTGGTGTTAAAATTATAATTAAATTATACAAATTTTATTATCATGGTACGTAAGTATATATGACCAAACAAGTCAACAAAAAATGATTTAATTAGTAAAGATATCCTTCGTATCTCGTAAGGGCTTGAGTTTCAATTCTGGTACCAATATAAAGATCTTGGTGGGTAGCTATAAATAATTTTGTAAAGTTTACCTTAAACTTAACCCACTGAAACTTTTAATTTTAATGAAAAGATGTGCAGTATTAATTAATTTGCAACTTTAGCTGATCTCTTGCCTTGCCAGTCCTCAATTAGGGAACGGAGGGTATGATTAGGGGTAAGTAATTTGTGCTTCAGCTTCAGGTTTTTGGGTGATATGTCATGCCCCGATTGCAACCACTCTTCTATTGCTTCTAGCTCATAAGAAAATCCATCTGCTGCTATATGTGGATTTTTCATTATTCTCTGCAGTGTACATGGCAAAAATGCAATCTTTATTATGCTTGTAAAAATACAATCTTAAAAAAAATGCTTCCAAAATAAAAGTGTAATGTCTTTATAAGAAAGAGACTGGTATAAAATATTTTACTTTTATCAATTAATTAAAAATTACTTTAAATACAATTTTTAAAATAATTATTATAAAACTTAATAATTTCAATTATATCACAATTTATAATTAGATTATAAATTTCTATTAAATTATTTTAAGAATAGTTTCACATCCAATTTTATTTCCAAATAAAAATTTGACACCGAAGTCTTTAAAAAAACAATTTGTAAATGCAATTGCAGCCACAAGGTCAAGATTTATGTGTTCATTGTCATGATTTGTGGCCGCATTCATCCACAATTCCCTATAATATAAAGAAAATACCATGAAATTGTCACTGAAATTTAAAACCTTATTTATCAATGTTTTCAAAATAAATAAAATAACCTTAAATAAATAAATAAAATAAACTTGGACACTAACCTGAAGGATAGGGCAAATGAAAACACTAGGCACATGGGTAGAATCTTGTCCATGTACGTTTCCCCCATTTATATTCCTCCATCCTTCCCTAGCAACCATGTCATCACCCTTTTTTCTGATCTCATTGAGCTCCTCCACGACTCTTGTTATGCTCATTTCTCCATTGGGCTCACAATTCATGGACATGCACCGCATAGCTAAGCCCATAACATCTCTTGCCACATCAAATGGCCATTGCTCACCAATCTCATCAAAACAAGCCTCTGTATCCATTGTCACCAAATTTCTTCTTCCATTCAATAGATTTTGCAATAAAACCCCTATTGCCTTCATATCTGATGAATTATCATTACACTCTTCACTGCACCCATGAAGCCCAAAACCTGTTATTTTTGCAACAAGATTGCAATCTAGGAGGATTTTGGATGGAGAAGGATGACAATGAACAATGGGCTTGGGCTGAGCTGCATTTAGAAAGCCCAACCCTGAGCAAACTTCTATGGCTATCCTTATGCAATCACGCCAACTTAAGACCCGGTTTTTGCTCTTGCAAAATAGCATTTCTTCCAAGCTGCCATTGTTCATGTATTCCAATACTAAGCATTTGGGCTCAGAGCAAAAGCCCAACATAGCAACCAGATGAGGTTGCCGAATTTTACCAAGATTCCTCACCTAAAAATAGTTGAATTTCATCATCAGTAAAAGTTGAAAAAAAAACAACAGAAAAAGAAAAATATTTCAATTAAAAGTACTTGAAACTGAAACAAAATACAACACTAAAACCACTTTATGCTTCCTAATTTTAATTGAACTCTTCTATTGAGGGTGTTTATAGTAAAACTAATTCACATGTAAGTTAAAAACCTATAAGCTGATTAAAAACTTATAAATTAGAAATTAGGATCTAAAAGCTAAACTAGTTGATTGAATTAAAAATATTTAATGAAGTTAACTAATAAGTTAGTTGATAAATATAAAATGACATAAAAGTGACAAGAGTGCAAAAGAGTTTCTAAAAGGTAAAAAGAAAAAAAACTAAGTAAAGAAGTAAGAACAAAAATCAAAAAGGAAAAAAAAACTACTAACTTATAAAATAAATCATTTGTTGAAATAGCATCTAAAAATAAGATAGAAACTAATAAAATAGTATATCTAACAAGCTTATTTTAATTTAACAACTTATAGACTATTAGAGCGACTTCCCCAAACAAACTCTAAATTATTCAACAATATGATATACAATATACCTTTTCATTTGTATTTTCTAAATAATTCATGTTAATCATGTGACTGTTCAAAAATAGGAAGCACCAGAGGTAGGAATTTGTTTTTAGGATTGTGTCTATTGTCGTTATATAATAGGCTTCTTTTTCTACCTTTCAACATTAATTAACAAATATGGATCTAACTCCTTCAAAGTAAGAGTAAGTAATCATAGTCGTTGATGAAAAATCAGTAATCAATATTATGCACGTATACATAACAAATCATGAACGTGGTGAAATATCAATGATTGATTTTTTTATTCACGATGTATTTTATTTTTACTCACTTTAAAAGGCTTCTGACAAGTAATGTCCTTGTTATATTCAAATTTATTCATGATAATTTTCAACTTAATGTTTGATTTAAGGTGTTTTTACTGTGCTTCTACAGTTAAAGAAAGAATCCCAACAAGCTGTTAATTAATAATGGTGTACATATTTTTTTATATTATAGTGTATTTTTTTTAACAGAGAGATATTTTCGTTCATGTTTATTATAATATTTTTTATACTATTAATATTATTGTCCAACCATATATAAACAGGGGAGGAATCAACTTATTCTAAGATTAATTTTTTTAATTTTTTTTCATTTTCATTATTTATTTTTAATGATTATAATGAGTAGTGAATCTTTATTATTATATTTAGAAAAATTAATGATTAAGATAAAAAAATAAATCTTCTTAAAATTATTCTTGGAACATAACACAGTAAGTTTTCATTGTGGTTTATTTACCTTGGCTTGGAAATCTAGTTGGGACAAGTCAGGAACATGATTGAGCATCTTGATTGCAACAGTGGAATGATTAATTTGTCCTCTGTACACATTGGTCCAATTCCCATCCGATTTCAACCTCATTTGCTCTGAAAAGTTTTGGGTGGCTAAGGTGATCTCCTCCTTTGTGTACTCCCTCAAACCACAACCCTTTTCTATCAGCCTACACTCATTCTTGTGGCATCTTTTTCTCTGAAAAAATTCAATGCTTCTATTCATTGCATTCCTTTGTTTCCTTAGACCATCCATCTCCATAAGCATCTCTGTCTTTTCAGCCAATGCCTTCCCTAGTTTGGTTTCAGCTTGTGGCACTGCCAATGTGTAAATATGAAGCCTGTTTAGGAGCTCTGATTGTTGCTCTGCCACTAAACTAAGCTTTTTCTTGCTATCCTCAATATCCATTTTAATTTTGTGAAATTGTTCTTTTTCTGCATCCAGATCCTTCCTCAGTTCTTCCTTTCTTGTCACTTCTTCCTTTATTAGATATTCAAGTTCTTCTTCCTGCAACAAGAATTAATGATAACTTTTGTGATGAGAATATGGGTGAAACTTGTTGAAGTGTTCAAGAGAAGTATATTTATTTTTAGATCAGTATGAAAAAATTAGTTTTAACATAATTAATTAATCAAGATATATATCCAAATTAATTTTAATTAAAAAAATTAAATTAAAATCTGCTTTAAAGAGGAGAAGTTGATTATAGTTAATAAATGCTATAAGCAAACTCTCTAATGCATTATTTTAAATGAATTTAATTGGAATGTTAATAGTATACATTTTTTTACATCATCAAGTAAAATGTCACATATTTAAAATGTTTGAATCATATTCTAAAAGTTATAACTACTTTAAAAGTTATAGTACCATATATTGTGAATATTGATTCACAATGTATAAAAGTTTACATTGATAATATATAATAATTAAACTTATTTTATATTAGTTGAAATTATCAAAAATAATTAAATTTGTAACTTTCATGTCTAACAAATCTTATTTAATTTTATAAATTTCAATAAATTTTAATTAATATAAAATATGTTAAATAAAATATTATAGAATATATTCCTATTTTTTTCTTCATAGTTTGTCAAAAGGATAGAAGTAAAATACTACAATTATAGATTTCATAATATTCTCTTAGTATAATTTTAATTGTCCGATAAGAAAAAAAATATTTTAAAATAATTATTATTTTAATTTTTTTAATATAACATTAATTATTATTTTTATTATTTATATCCTTTATATAATAATGGTGAACTATAAAATCTAAAAATAATTAATGATAATATAAGATTAATTATATAAAATTATTATTTATTTATTTATTATTTTATTTCTTTAATTTTAATACACAACAATTATTTTAGTAAGGAGGGAGTATATTTTAACCCAAAAGCTGAAGGATAATAAATGAGTCTTTCAGTTATGTGTTCTCATCTAATAATCTATTTCGAATCAATTTACTAATCATGCCTGAGTTTTTAATAAAAACAACAATAAATGTTATTACCCGACGGTTACACAAATAAATAGCCCATTCAGCTTTTTCATGTCTCTCCCAATTGGCCTCGTCTTCTTTCCTTTTTAATTGGATGGTTCTGTAAGCTTCATTCACTTTATCTTTGAGTATGTCAATATTTTCTGCGGCACTCTGAGTTGATATTCAATTTGGACAATATGTTGATGAGTCTACTATGTGACATAATGATTAATGAGAAACAAAATAAAAGAAAACCAAACCAAAACGAAAGAATGTTCTTAATTAAATTAACAGTACAATTAGTAATGAAGGCCATATAATTAAAGTCAGATTGGATGAGTTTTTCACCAAGTGCCTCTTAGAAAATATAAATATTTGTTTGTTAATTATAATTAATTTATATACCTCAACTTTCCACTAGAAGTTAAAAAAAGTATTTTTTTTAAAACTTACATACATAATTAATTTTGGCTTAGACGAAAAATTTAGTTTATTTTATCGCTTTATTTTCTTTTATTCTCCTATGGTGTCTTTTAAAGAAGTTTTCTTTTCTGTACCAAAAAAAAAAAAGAATTCATAAAAATGATTTAGTTACCATGTTATTCGAACTGTTACGTTCTTTGACATATGGCTCAACTGGGTTAAAGTGGGAAACATGGTTGTCTTGGCCAGAACTTCCTTCCTCCAAATTTAAAGACATTAACTCCTGCGCATAATTTTCAATTTCTTGGAAACTAAATTTCCATTCGTTTTGGTTAAGATACGGCTCGAAATTTGTTGAAGATGATGATGGTGCGCAAGAACTTCTATGTTGGGTGTCAATGGTTTTATCAAAGAACATTCTCTCTAGCCAATCTATACAATTTATCTTATCTCTCATGCTGGCAATCTTGAACCCATTATCATCCTCCATGATTATCTCGTCATTCTTCACTCGAGGTGTAACTTGTTTCCCTCCAAAGATAACGAACAACTCACAAAAGGGTGGCTTGTGCTGATTAACGTAGAACAATCCGTTAACGTCAACTTCCGATTTCCTAAACCAGAAAAAAGAAAGTGATAAAAGTCATTGAATTGTTAGACTTTTATGTTTAATAATTAATTAACGTGTACTAATATTATAAATAATTATATTAGTTACTTATCATCGGATTTATTTTATATATTTAAAATTAATTGAGCTTATTAAATTATTAAATAAGATTATACCATATAAATTTAAATAAATATATATCACGGTTGATTCATTAAGAGATAATAAGAATTATTTTAAGTTTATCTTTAAAAAAAAATGCTTTAGGAAGGGATATATAATGAATCTAAGTATTTATTTTAATTCTTAACAATCTAACATGACCCAAATCATATTTAATTCTTTTAGAGTTACCCTTCATCCTTATTATTTATTTTCTTGAGATCTAATGGTTACAATAAGTAATTAATCTTAACCATTAAATTTCAAGAAAATAAAAGATAAGAATGAAGAATAAATTTAAAAGACATATTATATATATATATATATATATATATATATATATATATAAAAGAATTAGGGGTGGGAATAGGGACGTAACAGGAAAGTTAAAGGAAAAGGAAAGCCAATAAAAATAATGAGGAATATAAAGGGGCACATGACTCACACCTAAATTGTAATTAAAGTCTTACTTGATTATAGAAATGGAAGTTATGGAGCAGTAATGTAATAATTGTTAGTTTCAAATAAATAATTAATTGTACAGGCCTATCAAGCTTATAAAAATCTTTTTAATAAGCCTAAGTCTGATCTATTTAATTTAATAGGCTTTTAAAAAAGCCTGAATCTAACTTTTTAATTAAATAGGCCAGTCCAGGTCAGGCTTTATGTAGGCCAGGTCGTAAGCCCCTGTAGTCTGGTCTGGCCTATTCTCATCCCTAATAAGAATTATAGTTACTTTTAAAATAAATTAATCCATTCTCCATATATTTATTCACATGTGTGTATGAATTTTAGTTTAAGAATAAAGAATAAAAAATTAGGGGTGACAATATAGGGTGTTGGCCCACCTATCGGCAAAAAATGATGGCACAAGTTAGGTGACTTAACCTACCAACCCACATTATTCCATCCTGTTTAACCCATGAACCCGATAAGGTGGGACAGGTTGACTTGCTAACTTGTCATATATATATATATATATATATAAAAGTTGTCACTTAGTATTTTTTTTAAGTTTATAGAATTATTTAAAAATTAAAATACATATTTATTGTTATTTTTATATTAATATTAATAAGAAAATTTATGTTAAAATCAAATTTAGGATTAACAATTAATATATGATATATCTTGTTTTATGAAATAAAATATTAATTTTCTTATTTATGATGGACCAATCCCCAATCAATCCTTAACTAGAAGGGATCAACATTTTTAGCCTACCATTATAAGATGGGTCAGCCCGTCTCAACCTCCTTTACGATCCAATAAAAAAAATACTAAAATAAGAATTAAAATTTTCAATATGAATTACATGCATATATATATGCACGCACGTTCTTTACTATGTAAGAAAAGAGCAAGGAAAAGAAAGAGTACAAGGAAGGCTTCATGAATGAAAATCCCATGATCAATTTCGTTATTCCTAGACCATGGATCAAGTCTATAGTGCGCTTTTCCATTGGCTCATCAAATTTCTCAACTTCAAGTGTTTCAGCTGGCACCTGCAATATATATTGAGAAATAGAACACATTAATTTACTACAAAAAGAATGTAATTGTAATAGTCATAGTTTTGTTACCACAATTTTATACGATAAAAAAAAAGAAATTTTAGTATTTAGTCGTGATTAGTCTATTGTATTGTATTATCAATTATCAATGTATTATTCCCTTAGAACAAATTAAAAAAGAAAAAGGGAAGTAATATCAAAATTTTTGGAAAATCCTTAGTTTTTTTTTTCAAAACTAGATCAGATCTTAACCGTTGATCAATTTTAATGTATAATATTTTTTATATATAAAAGATTAAAAAAAATATGAATGAATGGTGGACACTCTCCAGTTTTTTTATAATTAATTGGAGAGGATCCATAATTTCCTCACATTGTCACATAAAGCTATATACTTGGAAAGGAGCTTCTGGATTATCCTTTGCTCATGTTTCCGGATACGTTCCAGTATCTTTTCAGACGCGCCTTTTGCAGGGAGTTTTCCGACTGCAACAAAATCCCAAAACCAAAGTGATGAAACCCAATTGAACTTAAATGTAATGAAAAAGAAAATTGAGACACAAATGTAAGGAAAATACGGAGTGTGGGAACATATTTCTTGGAAGTGTTGTAATTCACATGAAGAATGACAATAGAGCAAGGATGGGAATTCCATTTCTTCATCGCCCAACTCAAAGTTTGAAATCCATCTACAATATCATAGCCAACTGCAACGTAGATTTTTTCTGTCTCGGTTGCATCCATTTGTTGAACCAAACTACCCTATCAAGAAGAAAGTGTGACACCCATGCAGTATTGTTTGTGTTGACATATTTATTAGTGTAAAAATCTCTTTGTAAAAGAAAGGGGAAAAGGTGGTCGTTGGTATATCGTCATTGTCAAGGCTTCTCTTTTATTTTTGGCGATTTTCACTAGTGTGCTTTGAATTTTCTTTTGTCACTGCTATGTAATATTCTTCAGTATCAAATGCAAAGTAATTTTGTTTTATTTTATCAGGTTTTCCTGGAGACGGCCTTTAGAATTATTTGTATTGTCTATAAAAAAATAATTTTTCTTTTTTTAGTTATAACCTACCGGTTCATTGAAAATAACTCTAACTAATCTAGAATTTGACAAAAAATAAATAAAGTCCGATAAAAACTTAATTTTTGTTAAGAATTAAACCCAAATATCACCCGAACAGTTTAACTTTAATTTCAACGTATTAATTGCTTATACACAATTACTTAATTAAAAAAAAATTATTTGTATCACTTTTCACGCTTCCCAAACTAAGCTAGGTAATATTCTTCGGTATCAATTGCATTTCAATGGTAATTTTCACGCCACTAGCAAGTGTCAAAAGCGTTCAATCAAAACTCAAGACTTGAATGCTCGCTCAATTATAGGCTAACACTCGCATAAGACTTATTTATTAAACAAAGAAAAATTGTTGATCAATCGAGGTGCAACAAAGAACCTTTATTAAAAGCTTCAAGGGAAACCAATAAAGGCTAAATCAGTCATTACAACATTAATTATAAATAAAGGATTTAACATGATATTTTTCGTAATGTGTGCTTAAGTGATTTAGGTAACTTACAAGAATAACAATTAAATTTAAGTTGAGTACATGTAATTAATTAATTAATTATGAGACCATGGTTTGTGATATGTGTGTGTTTAAAATTTGTTTTAAACATGAATAGTAAGTTTTAGAGTGGTTGAGGAGAGATGAGTGGACCTTGAGTGATAGGAATAAGGTGGGTGAGTTTAAGAAGTGAAGGGGTGTGATTAGAAGGAATAGGGAGAGTCATATATCTCCATTGGAGAGTTTGAGACCTTGAATTTATTTACTCAAGGGACCTTGTAGCAATACTTTAATCGAGTTTGAGAACTAGTTCAATGTTAAAGAACTCTCTTCTTTTCTTTCTCATCTTCCATTTTCATTTTTCCTCCATGAACACTATTGAAAGTTCATAAAAATGTTTATTTTCATGGTTTTGATCTGGTTTTTGTTGGTTTATGGGATTTAGGGGATATAGATGGTGTGGAGTTGTTGTGTGAGTGGGAGAAAACTTGCACCCTGGGCCCAGAGTCTCCTTCTTTCCTCATTTTATTCATCTCTAAGCAAGTTTATTGAGTTTGGATAGGCAAGGGAAGCTTGAACCATTTTTAATCTTATGTTTGATGTGTGGAATCACTGTTTTTAGCTCATTAATGGTGTTTTAATTCGATGTTTATGTTTGGAAATGAAAGATTTGAGATGGAGTTGGATTAGGACTCATTAAAGGGACAATATAGAAGAAAATTATGATTCTGCAACTTGTGGCGCTTAAGCGTGCATTAGGTAGCACTAAGTGCAACATAGGACCAGCGCTATCAAGGGACTGTGCTTAAGTGCATCCTTGCAAAGTCCAAAACTCAGTTAAAAAGACAAACTTTGGAAAAGTGGTATGGATGATAGTTGTAGCTCTGGATGTTAGCTAACTAATACCTTTGTTTCACTCAAAAAGAATGTTGACAATTATAGATATGCTTAAATTAGTAAACAAAGGTCAAGATGTCAGTAACAAGTAAAAGTTTTATATAGATTGTAATTTTAGGCATAATATACTTCCAAACTAGGTCTTTGAGTAACATAAAAGTTGGAGATAATCTTCTTAGCTTTCAAATGAGATAAGAACCAAGATAATTGAGTTAGTATACCTTTATTTATCATATTTATAAGCTATGAAGGTCATAGGTGCATAATAGAAGACGAAGGAGATAGTAACCCAAAACATATGAGATGTTTTGATAACCTTAAACATGAAGTATATAGTTGTTATAAACGATAGAGTAATGCATATTTATGATGCGTGGTTTGGTCTATGATTTTATTGTTGCTAATTTATCATGTTGCTGTTGGGAATATTATATTGATGATGAGATAATTATGTTAATTGACAAATGTCTTGAGTTGTGTTGGTTGATTTCTTGATGATGATATGAGATGTGGTTGAGATGATTTTGTTTTATGATTAGAGTTGATTTTATGTTGAGATCATGAGATTCACATTCATATGAGTTTTTGGTGAGTTCATTGCAAGAATTCAAGGTATTGGAATGTCTTGCTATGCTTATTGAACTATAGGTGGGTTAATGAACATGATGAACATATGAATGGTGCATCTATGATATTATAATCTCTTATGGTGTTGAGATTCGTGAATGAATTTGTGATGACATATGTGAAGTGACAAAAATACCACAAGAAGGGGGTTGCATTAGGGTTTTAAAAACTTTTAATTCTTCTTTGAAAACAAAAAGGTTTCTGATGTAAGTTCAGAATGCATTTTGATATCTGTCATTTTGATGCTTAGAATGTTCTAATGCGGATGCAGTATTTATGACAACAATGGTGTTTTTATCATGAACATACACCTTTACATCTTATCCACTTCTAGATTTGTCTGAGGAACTTCTACAATATCCTAACAATTTGTTAAGATTATTTGTTCCATTAACAAATTTGGCTAATGTAGTTTTTAAGGTTCTAATTTCCTCATAAAGTTTGACAACATCTTGAGGTTGACCCTTAAATTCTTAATTCTTTAAAAACTTATCATTCAAGAATTTCATAGATATTTTGTGTTCTTCACATTCCACCCAGAGATTATGTTTACTCATGTTGAGTTCTTCATTATATTTGTGTGCTTGTGCATATTCTCTCCATAGATCATTTCTTTCTTCAGTTTGATAAACATGAAGTTCATTTAGCTTCTTCAGATCCTTTGGAAGATTTTCATGTTAGACAAGTGACCTCAATAACTTAAGAGAGGGGTGAATTAAGTTTCAAAATTTTCCACTAACAAACTTCAATTATCTCTTTAAATGATATATGACAGATTTAATATGCAGAAGAAGAAGTAATAAACAATTTAATCGATGCTCTTTAAATGCGCAAGACAAAATTAAATTGCAATAATGTAAATCAGATAAGGAAAAGACAATTGCAAACTCAATTTATACTGGTTCGGCCACTTCCCATGCCTACGTCCAGTACTCAAACAACCCACTTGAGATTTCCACTATCCTTGTAAAATTCTTTTACAACTTCTGAACTACCTAGGGATCCCTTTCCCTTGTGTTTAGAAAAATTCACAAATCAAGAGACTCACAACCTCTTGATCACAACAACAGTTTTCTTTTTGAAGTACAAAAGTTTTTCTCTCTTTTAGAGAAGAAAAATACAAATTGAAGAAGAACTTAGAAGAATCCTTAATTGATTTGCAAGTGTTTGACCAAAGGTTTGTTTTTGAGAGAATAAGACAATGAGGTTCTGAAAAACTCTAAAGATTTTCATAGACAAGTCACATATTTATAGGCTCTTGGTGGCTTCCCAAAAACTTATGAAGGGATGTGACTTTTGAGAGTAACTTTTTAAATTTCAAATTTTCTGAAAAAGCTTTTTAAAATAATTTTGCTTCTGGTAATCGATTGCCAGTGGAAAAATGTCTTTTTTAGAAAATGTTAAAAATATTTTAAAAAACCTTTTTATAATCAATTTAAAAAATATGTTGTGAGGTCAAACCTTTGCAATCACTAAGAGACTCTTTTAACAAAGATAGACTAAGACTTAACTTTCTTCTTGATCTTTGTTTTCTTGGTCTTGATTTGGACTTGAAATAAAACTTGTGTTGCTTTTGTTTTGCCATCATCAAAACCTTCATACACATACATTCACATTCTCCCCCTTTTTGATGATGACAGCCAACTGAAATCATTTACAGAAAATAATTTCTTTTGCGAGACGATCACTCCCCGTTAATTTTGCAATCATTACTTAGCAGAAAATAGTTTGCAAAAAAATATATACCCTATACCTTACATGATTCTCTCCCCCTTTGTCAAAATCAAAAAGACAAAAGCACCAAAATAGAAAGAATCATTCACATAATAACCAATCATTCACAGAGGAATCAACCAAGTGCGAAACACATCAAGGCTTAAATAACAAAGAGGAATATCAAAAGTAGTAAAAAAAAAAACCAAGTCCAAAATAGAAATATAAAGAACAAAATCCGAAAGAAACCCAATGCAAAAAGTTTGAAATATCAAGGAAATTAAAGATAGATAGTGCTAGAAATCAGGACAAATATGTGATTATAAGCAATCAATATAAAATTAAGCAATCAAAACATTTATGAGTATGAACAATCATGAAAAACAACCATCAAATGCAATTATTATAAACATTCAAAGTAATCAATAATCATAAACAAGCAAAACAACCATTAAAAACAGTCATTATAAACAATCAAAACATTATAATAAAAAAATAAAAAATCATCATAACTATCAAACATAATCATAAAAAACAATCAAAATAGTCAATAAAAAACATGATGAAAGCTTGCTTGTGGGGCTTCTATGGAGGCTGGATCTTTGAGCTTCAATAGGGTCCTTTAATGGTGATTTTCCACCATGGAGATGCAGCGGAAGACAAAGGAAAAGAGGTGAGAGGAGGCGCCATCTATTAAGGAATAAGCCATGGAAGAAGGAGCTTCACCACCAAGATGAGCCTTGGATAAGAAACTTGGAGAGGATGCTTCAATGGAGGAAAAGAATGAGAGATAGAAAGAGAGAGGGGGGAACACGAAATTGAAGGAAGAAAAAGAGAGAGAAGTTGAACTTTGAGTTGTGTCTCACAAGACTCTCATTCATCAAAGTTACAACAAGTGTTACACATGCTTCTATTTATAGACTAGGTAGCTTCCTTGAGAAGCTTTCTTAAGAAAACTTCCTTGAGAAGTTTCTTTGAGAAAACTTCCTTGAGAAGCTAGAGCTTAGCTACACACACCCATCTAAAAACTAAGCTCACTTCCTTGACAAAATACATGAAAATACAAAAAAAAAGTCTCTACTACAAAGACTACTCAAAATGCCCTGAAATACAAGGCTAAAACCCTATACTAATAGAATGGCCAAAATACAAGGCCCAAAAGAAGGAAAAACATATTCTAATATTTACAAAGAAGAGTGGATCCAACCTTAACCCATGGGCTCAAAAATCTACCCTAAGGTTCATGAGAACCCTAGGGCCTTCTTTAGTAGCTCTAGCCCAAGCCTCTTGGAGTCTTCTATCCAATACCCTTGGGGGGTAGGATTACATCATCGCCTCCACCTTGGAAAGGATTTGACCTCAAATCCCGAGGTTTTTCATACTCTGGGCTCCTTCCCTCGACACCTGTAAAAAGAATAAAATCATATGTATTAGTGGTGTTGGGTGTGTTAGAGTAGGGTAAGGTCTGAAAACTCCTTTCATGAACATCTTCTCATGAGGGAACATGGTTCCTCACCAACTCAATGAGTGGTGCTACAAGTATAGAAAAATATGGGACAAACCTTTTGTAAAAGTTTGTTAAGTCATGGCAGCCCCAGATTTCCCTTATACTTGGTGGAGTGGGCCAATCAGGAATGACCTTTATTCTCTTAGGGTCCGTGGGAACCCCAAGATGTGGAGGTTGTCTAAGAGGGGAAGTTTCTTTAATATTTGTCATTATTTCAAAATGACTTTCCTTCTTAACTAACCTCTTGGAGGAGACACTTACCTCCTTACACTCCTCCTTAACCATTAAAGGTTGTCCTTCTTCTTGGGGGTAGATTTCTTCACTAGATTCTTCCCCTTTTGCTTCTTCACTTTCACTAGAGGAAGGTGACGTAGTAGCCTCATCTTGGCTACTATAAATGTCTTGGCTCCTCATAATCATGGTTTTTGTGGTGGGGCATTGAGAAGTAATGTGTCCTCTTCCAAGACATTTAAAGCACTTTATAGAGCTAGTCTTCTCTTGCATACTAGCCTTAGGGGCTTGCTTTGCTATTGTCTTCCCCTTATCACATTTGGGCTTAGAAGGTGTCACCCCTAAGATGCCTTGACCTTGGTCTTTCTTTGGATAAGAGTGAGGCCATAATATTTTGATGTAGACTTCTTTTTAAGTTGTTGCTCTACCCTTATTTCCCAAACTAAGTTAGCCTCTACATTGTCCTTCCCATGGAAGTATGGGAGGTTAATGTTAGCCTCTTGAGGCTTTCTTTCCTTTTCCCTTCTATGGGAGTGAGGACTAAGATGTGACCAATGCCTTCCTTCATAATAGTCATGAAGTTCTTCACTTAGGCTCTTGCAAGAGTTATGACTACTATAGAAGGCATATTTTTCTCTTTTCATTTCTTTCATTATTTTTTCTTCTTTCTTCCTCTCTTATTTTCTTTCTTTCATCTTGACTTATTTCTTCCACTCTTTTTTTCCCTTTTTCTTTTCTCTCTTTTTTTTCTTTCCATAACTTGAGGGAACTCAACTCATCTAAGATTCTAGATAAAGGGTCTTTATGACTAGTACCCTCGCCATTAACACTAGATGAATGATGACTCATGTTGGTTCCTAAGTTGTGGTTCTTTCTTGTTAGAGGTTTGAAAACAAAAGGTAAAAGAAACTATGGTTGAATCTAGCCAAAATAAACACTAAAAGAGGTGTGAAAGATAAGGGAAAAAACTAATTGGTAAAATGCAAGCTATCTAGGTGGTTTGACAATGCAAGGTAAAGGAAATAAGCTATGAAAGTAAGCAAGAAAAGTAAACTAGGTGAATCCTAAGAGTGTTTGGATGACCACATTCAAGGTTCCCAACAAAACACTCACTATCCTAAGGAAAAATTTCCTAAAATTATTACACACAAATGGAATTTTGGTAACCTATTGGAGGCTCCCAACACACTTCCAATGAAAGGCCTTTTTGTTACAAAACTTGAAAGCAATGAAGGTAAGTAAATTGCAAATTACAAAATTACAAAACGGTCCTCAATTTTGGTGGTTGTTCTCTCTTTGGTGATTCACTCAATTTGGAGTGCTTCTTAGTCCAATAGCTCTTAAGGTGGTTGGCCCCTTTCTTCTTGACTCAAATTCTTCAAGGGATGGCACCAATCCTCCTTCCAATTCCCTATATGGCAACCCACAAACAAGGAAACAAAGAGACAAGCAATAACCAAAGACCAAAAAAAATGAAATGAAAGCTAAACCAATGGAATTTTAACAAGACAATTTTTCAAGGATTACTCAACAGTTAAAGCAATGAAAAGGACATAGAAGCAAGCTAGGACTCAAAGAGAAACTTAGAATGGCTCTAGAGTAGAGTAAAAAAACTACAAAAAAAAAGACTCAACAAACCTCTAGCTTTGGAACTTGTTTTCACAGTAATTTTCAATTGAAATTTCAGAACTAAGATTGGTATAACATAGGCACCAGTTATAGAATAAATTTTGAGCCAAAACAACAAGCACACTTCCCTTTCACTTTTTTTTTCCTGGATACTGATTTTTCTGCCAACTTGTGTGATTTTTAGTATTTTTTACTTTTATCCAAATCACTTGGTTCTTTTTTTATAACTTTTTTCCAGATGTCTAGCAAATTCAGTAAAAATTTCAGCTCAAAATTCGAAATAACCAATTCTCAGTAATTTTTACAAGTTTGTATGTCCAAGCGGCCAGCACCAGCGATTTTTTTTTAAGCATGGTATATTGATTGCCTTGGGCTTACTTTCAACCTTCCTATGTATGTTGAACTCACTAGGATTGTTTACCACAGTTTTAGGAGTTCAATATCCACTTAGGATCAACATTTCAGCCAGCAATTCAATCACCAAAACTCAAATTCACAATAGACACAATCATAAGGAAACCTAAAAGTTCAAGAAAAGGTTCACAATCGAAGACTCTCTAAGAATTTTGCATGAACATGTTAAGGACTAATTAACATGAAAGATTTGACTCAAATAAAATAATAGGCTAAAATAATTTCATACACTCATGAACAAATGAGTTAGACAAAGAAACAAGAAAATAAAATTCAGCACAACATAAGAAATCTTATGTGACAAGTTTCATGACTAGACATGACTTCTATGACAAAACTACAATAGGTGAACAAGTCACTCTAGATTTTTGAGGTTTTCTTCTAATTTAATATTTTTGTAAGAATTTTATGATTTAGGTTTCAGACACAAAAAATAACAAGACAAAACTCAAAGGAACCTAAACTCAACACAATTCATGGTTCAAGAACAAGAACAAGAAATTTGAACCATAGAAAATCAAATCTAGCTTCTATAGCAAGTTTAAGCGGTGGAAACTCTAAAGAATCATGTTAAAAACATTTAACACAAGACATGTGAGGAGATACATGGAGAAAAAATGAAGAAACAACAACGGAAGAGAAGGTAAAGCAAAAAATTAATGGAGGTTTAAGGAGCACCTACTTGAAGCTCTTGTGCTCTGATTACCACTTAATGGAAGCTTGCTTGTGGGGCTTCTATGGAGGCTGGATCTTTGAGCTTCAATGGGGTCCTTTAATGGTGATTTTCCATCATGGAGATGCAGCGGAAGACAAAGGAAAAAGAGGTGAGAGGAGGCGCCATCCATTAAGGAATAAGCCATGGAAGAAGGAGCTTCATCACCAAGATGAGCCTTGGATAAGAAGCTTGGAGAGGATGCTTCAATGGAGGAAAAGAATGAGAGACAGAAAGAGAGAGGGGGGAGCACGAAATTGAAGGAAGAAAAAGAGAGAGAAGTTGAACTTTGAGTTGTGTCTCACAAGACTCTCATTCATAAAAGTTACAACAAGTGTTACACATGCTTCTATTTATAGACTAGGTAGCTTCCTTGAGAAGCTTTCTTAAGAAAACTTTCTTGAGAAGCTTCTTTGAGAAAAATTCTTTGAGAAGCTAGAGCTTAGCTACACACACCCATCTAAAAACTAAGCTCACCTCCTTGAGAAGCTTCCTTGAGAAGCTAGAGCTTAGCTACACACACCCATCTAAAAACTAAGCTCACCTCCTTGACAAAATACATGAAAATACAAAAAAAAGTCCCTACTACAAAGACTACTCAAAATGCCCTGAAATACAAGGCTAAAACCCTATACTAATAGAATGGCCAAAATACAAGGCCCAAAAGAAGGAAAAGCCTATTCTAATATTTACAAAGAAGAGTGGATCCAACCTTAACCCATGGGCTCAAAAATCTACCCTAAGGTTCATGAGAACCCTAGGGCCTTCTTTAGTAGCTCTAGCCCAAGCCTCTTGGAGTCTTCTATCCAATACCCTTGGGGGGTAGGATTGCATCAAAACAATCATTAGCAAACACAAGCACTTCACTCAACCAAAATTAATCAATCATTATAATCAACCATAAAAGATAACTATCAAACACAATCATTTTTCTTAATCAAAGGAAACAATCATCATAAACAAGCATGAGTAATAGCCATCAAAGACATTTTATTATAAACAATCAAAATGGCTATGAATCCAAGTTATTTATGTCTATGAGTCCTAATTCTCTTCTAATAGCAAAGAAAGTTTCTTTGGGGAGAGGTTTTATAAAGATATCAGCTAACTGATTCTTTGTGTCAACAAATTCTAGTACACAATCCCCTTTTTGAATATGATCTCTCAAGAAATGATGCCTTATTTCAATATGTTTTGTTCTAGTGTGCATAATAGGATTTTTTGATAGATTGATTGCACTCGTGTTATCACACCGAATGGGAATATGATCAATTATTAATCGATAGTCAAAAAGTTGTTGTTTCATCCAAAGTATTTGTGCACAACAACTTCCAGCAGAAATATATTCTGCCTTAGCAGTGGATAAGGCAACACTATTTTGTTTCTTAGTATGCCATGATACTAGAACAGAACCAATAAAATGACATGTTCCACTAGTGCTTTTCTATCAGTTTTGCATTCGGCAAAATCAGAATCAAAGTATCCTATTAGATTATAAGAGGAATTATTAGGATACCATAATCCTAGATTTGGAGTGCCTAATAAGTATCCCATTATTCTTTTAACTGCACTAAGGTGAGATTCTTTGGGATTTGCTTGGTATCTTGCACACATACAAACACTAAACATTATATCAGGTCTACTTGCAGATAAATAAAGAAAAAATCTGATCATACCTCTATATTTCTTTATATCTATTGACTGACCGGTTTCATCTTTATCTAGATAGCAAACAATGCTCATAGGAGTGGCCATGTGTTTAACATTTTCCATCCCAAACCTGTTAATTAGTTATTTGCAATATTTGGACTAATTAATAAATATACCATTCTTTGTTTGCTTTATTTGCAATCCAAGGAAAAAATTTAACTCACCCATCATTGATATTTCAAATTCATTTTGCATATCTTGAGAGAATTCTTTACAAAGAGAATCATTAGTTGACCCAAAGATTATATCATCAACATATATTTGTACTAAGAGAATATCATTCAATTTCTTTTGATAAAAAGAGTGGTATCAACCTTTCCTCTTGAAAAGCCCTTTTCTAAAAGGAATTTGCTCAAACATTCATACCAAGCCCTTGGGGCTTGTTTTAAACCATATAGAGCCTTTTTCAATTTAAAGATGTGATTGGGCTTTTCTGAGTTTTTAAAACCAGGAGGTTGATCCACATATACTTCTTCTTGGATGAAATCATTTAAAAAAAGCACTTTTAACATCCATTTGATAGAGTTTGAAGTTCATTATGGATGAAAAAGCCAATAACATTCTAATGGCTTCTAATCTTGCTACTGGAGCATAGGTTTCCTCATAATTTAGTCCTTCTTGATAATATCCTTTGGACACTAGCCTAGCCTTATTTCTAATTACTATTCTATGTCTATCCAATTTGTTTCTAAATACCCATTTAGTTCCTATAACTAGATAATTATCGGGTTTGTCAACTAATTCCCAAACTTTATTTCTTTCAAATTGATTTAACTCTTCTTGCATATCAATAATCTAGTGTTCATCAATTATGACTTATTTTAAATTTCTAGGTTCAATTAAAGAAACAAAAGCCATATTATTGCATGCATCTTTGAGAGAGTGTCTAGTTGTTACCCCTTTAGATATGTCACCGATGATGTTATCATGAGGATGGTATCTTGAAGTTCTCCACTGTCTTGGAAGATCTGTACTTGTTTTTGTTTCATCAATTTGAAAGTCTTCATCATTTCCATTTCCTTTGCCTTTGTGCTTTTCCTCGTGAATATGCATATCTTGTAAAGAATCTGAAATATCATCAAGAATTTCCTTTCTTGGCCTTATAGGGTTAGTTTCATCAAAGGCAACATGGATAGATTCTTCAATAATCATAGTTCTTTTATTATAAATTCTAAATGCTTTACTATTCAAGGAATAGCCAAGGAATATGCCTTCATCAGATTTTGCATCAAACTTACCTAAGTTGTCTTTCTCATTGTTTAGCACAAAACACTTACATCCGAACACATGAAGATGAGAAATGTTCGGTTTTCTTCCGTTATACAATTCATATGGAGTTTTCTTTAAGACTGGTTTAATTAAAGCTCTATTCATTATATAGCATGCAATATTTACAGCTTCAGCCCAGAAATATTTAGGAAGGTTTGCATCATTAAGCAAAGTTCTGACTATTTCTTCTAAATATCTATTTTTCCTCTCAACTACTGCATTTTGTTGAGGGGTTCTAGGTGTAGAAAAATTGTGTTCAATACCATTTTCATCACAAAATGATTCAAAATCCTTATTTTCAAATTCTCTACCATGATCACTCCTAATAGATGCAATATTGAGATTTTTCTAATTTTGAATGACTTTAGCAAGTTTCTTAAAAGCATGAAAAACATCTTTTTTATGAGTGAGACATAATGTCCATGTAAATCTTGAATAATCATCAACTATAACAAGAGCATAGTAATTTCCTCCAAAACTCATAGTTCTAGAGAGACCAAAAAGATCCATATGCAAAAGTTGTAAGGGTTGAGTTGTAGAAACAATATTCTTTGATTTGAAGGAAACCCTTACTTGTTTTCCTTTTTGACATGCATCACATAATCTATCTTTTTCAAATTTAAGTTTTGGTAAACCAATTACTAAATCCTTAGAAATTAGTTTATTTAAATGTTTCATGTTTATATGGGCAATTCTTCTATGCCATAACCAAGAATCATCATCTTTACTAAGAAAACATTAATCATGATTTGATGTTTTATCTAAATTTATCATGTATACATTATTTGTTCTATAGCCTATATGTTTTATATTTTTATCATGTTTATTTTCAATAACACGATTATGAGAGTCAAATGATACTAGAAAACCTTTATCACACAATTGACTAACACTTAGTGGACTATGCTTAAGACCATCAACAAGTAGAACATTTTCAATGGAGGTAGATGGATTTGTACCTATTTTTCCGACTCCAAGAATTCTACCTTTGTTGTTGTCATCATAAGTCACATGTCCACTATTCTTGGGAGAAATATGAGTAAACTTTGATGCATCTCCCGTCATGTGTTTAGAGCATCCGCTATCAATGTACCAACTTTTCTTCAAAGAATACTATATAATCATATTTATGACTTAGGTACCCAAACTTTCTTGGGTCCTTGAATGTTAGTTTTGATAAAAGATCCTTTTGGAACCCATATCATTTTAATATTATTACTATTTTTCCTAAAATAGCATGTAGATGCACTATGTCCTTTCTTTCCACAGTAAAAACATGTTAAGAAAGGATAACTATTCTTTTGAGTAGATGCAAAGAAGTTTTTATACAATTTTTGTTGTTTGTCAGGTCTATATCCTAATACAGCCTTATTAAACACACATCTTTGTTTTCCTAGTATAATATCTAAATTATTTTTGCCAATAGTAAATTTGGAAAGAGAATTTTTCAGATCCTTGATTTCTTCTATAAACTTGTTACAACATTTACATGAGTTAGATGCTTCTTTACTATCTTGTATTACTTTTATGGTAGAAGATTGATTTGTGTCAATTGGTTTTAAAGTTTTGACTTCAGTCCTAAGATTTTCTAATTCTTCATTTAATTTCAAAACTCCCTTTTCTAAATTTGAAATAGTTTTCTTAGAAAATGAAACTAGTTTTGCAAGTTTGACTGATTCTTTATGTAAATCATTGAATGCATCTTGAAGTTTATCAAATGAAATAGATAAGTTGTTGTTAGAAGATGTTACCTCTTATTCGCTTTCATAATTTTTGGCCATGAGACTTAGATTCATGACTTCATTTTATAAGTCTCCGGATGAATCCATATCGTTATCTTCCCAAGTGATGTAAGCTTTCTTTGCTTTCTTATCATTGAAGGTTTTCTTATTAGATTTTTTCATTCTTTTCTTGAAACTAGGGCAATCAACTCTCAGATGTCCAGTTTGATTACATTCATAACACTTTGGGACAGAAGATGAATCTTCTCCTCTTTTCTTTGGTTTGAAGTTTGATCTTCTTTGATTTCCTTTGTTTCTTAGGAATTTATTGAATCTCTTTACGAAGAAATTCAAATCATCATCTTCTTCTATTTCATTCAAGTCCTCTTTGTCACTTTCTTCTTGAATTGAAGATGAGGCTTTAAGTGCAATTCCTTTCTTCTTCTTTTCATTTTCTTCATGTTGATTTAGTCTCATAAGTTCCATTTCGTGTTCCTAAATGATGGAAGCTTGCTTGTGGGGCTTCTATGGAGGCTGGATCTTTGAGCTTCAATGAGGTCCTTTAATGGTGATTTTCCACCATGGAGATGCAGCGGAAGACAAAGAAGAAGAGGTGAGAGGAGGCGCCATCCACTAGGGAATAAGCCATGGAAGAAGGAGCTTCATCACCAAGATGAGCCTTGGATAAGAAGCTTGGAGAGGATGCTTCAATGGAGGAAAAGAAAGAGGGAGAGAAAGAGAGAGGGGGGAGCACGAAATTGAAGTAAAAGGGAGAGAAGTTGAACTTTGAGTTGTGTCTCACAAGACTCTCATTCATCAAAGTTACAACAAGTGTTACACATGCTTCTATTTATAGACTAGGTAGCTTCCTTGAGAAGCTTTCTTGAGAAAACTTCCTTGAGAAGCTTCTTTGAGAAAACTTTCTTGAGAAGCTAGAGCTTAGCTACACACACCCCTCTCATAACTAAGCTCACGTCCTTGAGAAGTTTCCTTAAGAAGATTCCTAAAGAAGTTAGAGCTTAGCTACACATACATCTCTAATAGCTAAGCTCACCTCCTTGAGATGAGAAGTTAGAGCTTAGCTACACTCCCCCTATAATAGCTAAGCTCACCCCCATGAAAAAATATATGAAAATAAAAAAAAATCCCTACTACAAAGACTACTCAAAATGCCTCGAAATACAAGGCTAAAACCCTATACTACTAGAATGACCAAAATACAAGGCCCAAACGAAGGAAAAACCTATTCTAATATTTACAAAGATAAGCGGGCTCATACTTAGCCCATGGGCTCGAAATCTACCCTAAGGCTCATGAGAACCCTAGGGCCTTCCCTTGGATCTCTGACCGAATCTACTTGGAGTCTTCCATCCATTGCCCTTGTGGGGTAGGATTGCATCACTAAAGCTTTCCAAAAAGAGTTGCAAGAGATATGTTAGTGAGATCTCTTGATTCTATAATTGCAGTTACCTTTGGTTGTCATTCTCTGCTTAAACATCTTAGAACTTTGTTAATGAGATCCTCATTAGGAAATATCTTTCCTAGTGATGCAAGATGATTTACTGTATGTGTGAATCTTATTTGCATATCCTATATGGTCTCATTTTGATTCATTCTAAAAAGTTCATATTTATGAGTTGGGGTGTTTATTCTAGATCTCTTTACATCAATTGTTCCTTCATGGGTTACTTGTAATGTATCCCACATTTCTTTTGCTTTCTTATAGTTTGATACTCTAAAATATTCATCCATGCCTAATGTAGAGGTAATTATGTTTTTGGCTTTTAAGTTATATTGTATTCTTCTTCTTTCCTCTTCATCCCATTGTTCCTTGAGTTTTTCTATTGTTGCATTTCCTACTACCATTGTAGGGATGTAAGGACTGATTTCAATGGCTTCCTAGATGTTTAAATCTATAGCCTCTATGAAGATTTGTATACGGGTTTTCCATTAATGATAACCCGCACCATTGAGTATAGGAGGCCTATTAATAGAGTTCCCTTCATGAAATAGAAAGTTTGATGAGGCCATAACTATTCTTGAAGTTTCTAAACTTTATACAAGAATTAAGCTCTGATACCACTTGTTAGACAAGTGGCCTCAATAACTTAAGAGGGGGGTGAATTAAGTTTCAAAATTTTCCCCTAACAAACTTTAATTTTCTCTTTAAATGATATATGACATATTTAATATGCAGAAGAAGAAGCAATAATGTAAATCAGATAAGGGAAGAGAGAATTGCAAACTTAGTTTATATTGGTTCAGCCACTTCCCGTGCCTACATCCAATCCTCAAACAAACCACTTGAGATTTCCACTATCCTTGTAAAATTCTTTTACAACTTCTGAACCACCTAGGGATCCTTTTCCCTTGTGTTCAGAAAAACTCACAAATTAAGAGACTTACAACCTCTTGATCACAACAAATTGAAGAAGAACTTAGAAGAATCCTTAATTGATTTGCAATTTGAGAGAATAAGACAATGAGGTTCTGAAAATCTCTAAAGATTTTCGTAGACAAGTCACATATTTATAGGCTCTCGGTGGCTTCCTAAAAACGTACGAAGGGATGTGACTTTTCAGAGTAACTTTTGAAATTTCAAATTTGAATTTGAAATATGAAATATGAAATTTGAATTTGAAATATGAAATTTCAAATTCAAATTTCAAATTTTTTGAAAAATCTTTTTAAAATAATTATACTTCTGATAATCAATTACAATGCCTAGTAATCGATTGCCAATGGAAAAATGACTTCTTCAGAAAATGTTAAAAATATTTTAAAATTTTTTTACAATCAATTTAAAAACTATGTTGTGAGGTCAAACCTTTACAATCACTAAGAGACTCTTTTAACAAAGATAGACTAAGACTTAACTTTCTTCTTGATCTTTGTTTTCTTGGTCTTGATTTGGACTTGAAATAAAACTTGTGTTGCTTTTGTCTTGGCATCATCAAAAACCTTCATACATATACATTCACATTTCAAATTGTTTCCAACTCCCAAAAGTTCTTAAGAAAACTAGATTTTTCCTTGGCAATTGTCTTATTCTTAAGACATAGCTTGGACTCTTTTTCCTTAAGAGTTACACAAGCTCCACATGTTTGAGTGGACTCGTCCAGTGAAACATTCACTTGATCTTGAAGTTTTTTCTCAAGTTTTAAATGATCTTTGGATAGTTTTTTGAAATCTTTTAGCATGATTTTGTAAGATTTTAAAAGAATAGACGAGCTAGATGATGTTCATGATAAGCCATCCTAAGAAACTCAGGGTCATTGAGATTTACCTCATCCTCTCGATCTAATTCAGATTCTTCAAAAGCTTTATCTGTCATCAGGCATATATTAGCTTCTTCTTCATCTTCATCAGATGAAGTGTCATCTAGACTTCCCAAGTGCTCATAAGACCCTTCTTTTCTTTGGTCTTGTAGTGTTTCTTCTTGCTTTGACCCTTCTCCAGTTTTGGGCACTCAGATTTGAAGTGTCCAGTCTTCTTGCATCTGTAGGAAATTATGGAGATTTTGTCTTTATCTTTCTTTTCATTGAACACACTTTTTTTGGAGTTCTTCCATTTGGAGTCACCTTTTTTCTTCTACATCCTTCAATCTTTCGTGAGATAAAGGCGAGCTCATCTTCATCAAATTCTTCCTTGGAATCTTCATCAGAGGAATTGTCAACTTTAAGGGCTTTGAATGAGCTTCTTGATTTTCTGGTGAAGAATCAAAGATGCTCACTCAAGTGGTTTGTTGGTGAAGAGTCCTTCTTCCATATCTTTGATTTTCTGGATCTTTCCCTTAGTATTATCAGATACTCAACCTTTAAGGGCAAGCTTTGATACCAACTGAAATAACAATAATCACACTAGAAGGGGGGTTGAATAATGTGATAACCAAAGATAATAACTTTTTAAAGATGTTTTTCACAAATTTAGACACACATATGTGTGTGTGTGTGTGTGTGTGTGTGTGTGTGTGTGTGTGTGTGATAAGTGGTCCACTGAACAAAGAATAAGTTACGATAAAGCCAAGTTTTGATCATCCACTAACAAAGTAAGATAGATTTTTTTAAAACAATTTTTCAAGTAGTTACTAGGCATGAAAGGGATGACAGAAGGTGCTAAAAGAATGCTTAATAAATCATTAAGGTGAGAAGTATAAACACTTGGTTTATATTGGTTCACTCAAACTAAGCTACATTCAATTCTTGATTACAAAGTAAGTATTATATTCTGTCACTCATGGCTTTGCAAGTATTCTTAATATCACTTCTGGAACTGTCTTAGACTCCCCTGAATTTAAGAAACCTAAGTATTGTTTAACACTAAGCCACTCCTGGCTTTCACAAACAATAGTTTGAATGAATACAAGTATTCAATAACACTCAATGAGTGGGTAAATAGTAAAACTTTCTTAACAAAGGATAAACAATAAAATCTTAAATTAGTCATCTAGTGATTTTTGCAGATTTTTTCTTCAAAGTTATTCTTGTTTTCTCGTGATAATATTGTGGTTCTCATTTTGGGTAAAGTCTGACTTTTATAGATTTTAGTGAAGGATTCATTATGGGATTAGTGTTGAGTCCTTGAAATAACCATTGTGTCATAATGGGAGATGAGGCTACGTGGCAGAATACTTTTATATTCTGTGCGAGGATATGCCCTAAAATCTAGTTGTATGTGCAGAAGTACAGATAGTTGTATGTGCTTCTTGTATTCGATGAAAGCAACCCATGAGGAATATTTTGTGTAGTCCTATTCTCTTATATTCTATCTTTTCATTAAATTGAAATGTTAACAATTCAAATAAAGAGAGACAAAATGAAAATTCAACAAAAATCCTTTTTTGGCTATCATGGTCTTTTTGAACTGTGTTGATCATGAAATAACAATAAACACACTAAAAGGGAGGGGGTTGAATAGTGTGTATATCAAAGATATAAACTTTTGCAATATAAAAACGAATATAGATAGCAATTTAAATATGTGGCAAGTTGTCCACTAAAGATAAAGCTGGTATTTAATGAAGATCAATATAAACGTCTAGTGATTGGATAAAAGAGAGTTCAAATAAACACTTGGTGTTAAAAAGGTGATAGAAAGTGTTATTAGAATGATCAATAAAAATGTTATGGGGAGAAGTAGAAACATTTGGTTTATACTGGTTCACTCAACCTAAGCTTCATCTAGTTCTCTTTTACTCACTAGTAAAGGGTTCCATTAATCAAAACTTGATTACAAAACAAGTATTCTAACCTACCACTCTTGGCTTTACAAGTATTCTTAATACCATTTCTGGTACCTTCTTAAACTCTCATTGAATCTAAGAATCCAAGTACTGTTTAACACTAAGCCACTCCTAACTTTCACAAACAAAATTTTGGATGAATACAAGTATTCTTGACACTCAAAGAGTAAACTCAAATATGAAAATAACTTTTTTTAGCAAAGAATAAGCTAAAGAAAACTGTATATCAGTCGTCTAGTGATTTCAATAGAGTTTTGCTTCAAATATTTTCTTACTTTCTTGTAATATTCTCGTCACTTGCTTCCTCGATGGAGATGATCTTTTATAGACTTCAGTGAAGGATCCATTATGGGATCCGCATCCATTCCTTGAAAGGGTCATTGTCTTACACTAAAGGATAAGGTGATGTGCCATGTTCTGATTGAAGAGGAATTGATGCAAGCTCCATTGGAGCTTGTAGGCCTAGGATCTTCTTCATCAATGGATTCCTTTGCTTCTTGGAAGATGAATGGCAGCGGAATGGAGAAAGGGAGAGAGAGAGGAGACGCCACTTCAAGGAGAAGATGAGTCTAGAAGAAGCTCACCACCATAGGAGGCCATGGATAAGAGCTTGGAGGAAGAAGGAGATGAATGAAGGGAGAGGGAGAGAAGAGCACGAAATTTTGTGCTCTAAATGAGCTTTGAAATCTGAAGTTTAATATTCAAATCATCAAAGTTGAAAAAAATGCACACACATGACCTCTATTTATAGCCTAAGTGTCACACAAAATTGGAGGGAAATTCAAATTTCACTTGAATTTGAAATTGAATTTGTGGAGCCAAAATTTCACTAATTATGATTAGTTAATTTTAGTTATGGTTCAGACCACTAATCCAAGATCAATTCCAAGATTTTCCACTAAGTGTGCTTAGGTGTCATGAGGCATGAAAAGCATGAAGGACATGCACAAAGTGTGACTATATGATGTGGCAATGGGGTGTAGTAAGCAAATGCTCATCTCCCCCTCTAAAATTTAATTGGATTGGGCTTCTACCAATTCAATTAAATTTATTTCCAACCACACACATCAAATATCCACTTAGTGCATGTGAAATTACAAAACTACCCCTAATACAAAAACTAGTCTAGGTGCCCTAAAATACAAGGGCTGAAAAATCCTATATTTCTAGAGTTCCCTACCTACATTATGGAGCCCTAAATACAAGGCCCAAAAATAATGAAACCTTAATCTAATATTTACAAAGATAAGTGGGCTCGTACTTAGCCCATGGGCCCGAAATCTACCCTAAGGCTCATAAGAACCCTAGGGCCTTCTCTTGCATCTCTGGCCCAATCTACTTGGAGTTTTCTATCCAATGCCCTTGCGGGGTAGGATTGCATCAGGAATGATCCATAGTACATACAACACCGTGTGCTTTTTGTCCATAAAGCAACCTTTAAGGGAATATTCCGTGAAAACCTTCTATACTCTTCTATACTGTGCTTTTCTTAAATTCAAATGTTAGCGTTTCAAAATAAAGAGAGGCAAATAAAATACGTATAAAACAGAACACGTGCACTTCCCTTTTTCATCATTCTTAGTCTTTTTTTATTTTCTTTGAGACCGAACACACAAGTTAGTTAAGACGGTTATTATGCTGATTTTCACAAGGGTGAATGCTCTCTGAATTTAGCGTGTTGGACACTAGATAAAGTAGAGCATACTCTATTCGATTGCGGATGATACTAAATATTATAAATTCCTTTAACATATTAATCTTTTCCACTTGTCAAAATCTCATTAGAGCATCAATAGTTTATACTTATTGTTATACATCAAAATCCAAGGTGGATGAGACGAATGGTCGTGCAAACCTAACCGATCATTTTAAACATATGCACGAGTCGTACAAACTGGCCATAATTGATAATGCTACATAGTGTTTAACACTGGTTGATATCATGAATGGAAACTCTTGGTTTTAGTGCATTGGAAGCAAGTTATAATTAATAGAGCATGTTCCTCTTTAAGTGTGGATGATATATGTAGATAATAATTAAGTCTATTGATCATGTCCACTTGTCATAAAATCATTAATTTATCAATAATTTATACTTATTGTTAATGATCAAAATCTAAGATAGGTATGAATGGTAGTCCAGACCTTAATAAAAATTGGTCGTCCAAACCTAACATTTTGAAGTAAACTCAAGACTATCATGAGTCACTCACAAAGGATGATAAGCTTCAAAGCTCAAAAGAAGACCCAAAGTGTCCTTGGTTGTGTATTACAATGAAGAAGTCAACATGCAAACTAGATGAAGGGAAAAACTTAAAGACATGAAAAGTAATTGATGGAAGCTTGCTTGTGGAGCTTCTATGGAGGCTGGATCTTTGAACTTCAATGAGGTCCTTCAATTGTGATTTTCCACCATGGAGATGCAGCGGAGGGAAAAGGAAAAGAGGAGAGGGGAGACACCATCCACTAGGGAATAAGCCATGGAAGAAGGAGCTTCACCACCAAGAATGTGCCTTAGATAAGAAGCTTGAAGAGGATGCTTTAATGGAGGAAAGGAAAGAGAGAAGGGGGCAGCATGGAATTGAAGGAATAAAAGAGGGAGAGAAGTGGAACTTTGAAGTGTCTCATAAGACTTTCATTCATCAAAGTTACAACAAGTGTTACACATGCTTCTTTTTATAGACTAGGTAGCTTCCTTGAGAAGCTTTCTTGAGAAAACTTCCTTGAGAAGCTTCTTTGAGAAAACTTCCTTGAGAAGCTAGAGCTTAGCTACACACACCCCTCTAATAACTAAGCTCACATTCTTGAGAAGATTCCTAAAGAAGCTAGAGCTTAGCTACACACACCTCTCTAATAGCTAAGCTCACCTCCTTGAGATGAGAAGCTAGAGCTTAGCTATACACCCCCTATAATAACTAAGCTCACCCCCATTCCAAAAATACATGAAAATACAAAAAAAAAAAGTCCCTACTACAAAGACTACTCAAAATGCCCTAAAATACAAGGCTAAAACCCTATACTACTAGAATGGCCAAAATACAAGGCCCAAAAGAAGGAAAAACCTATTCTAATATTTATAAAGATAAGCGGGCTAATACTTAGCCCATGGGCCCGAAATCTACCCTAAGGCTTATAAGAACCTTAGGGCCTTCCCTTGGATCTCTGGCCTAATCTACTTGGAGTTTTCTCTATCCAATGCCCTTGCGGGGTAGGATTGCATCAGTAATCAACAACTAAAGGACATAAAGAATGTTGCAGACATGAAGATTTGCATAATGAACATGACATGAAGAACAACATTGTCGCAACACACTCAAAATGGAATTTCTCCAGTAAAATGAGTTCATTCTAGATAATGTATTTAGACTTTTAGAAATAAAATTGAGCTATTCTTGGTTGCTATGGAAATCTTGAAGAAAGAGCTTCAACTTTCACAAGCAAGTCATGGTCTAAAAAAACTTGGATCATGGACAAAATTGTGCCTAAGGTTGTAGATGCTGATATACTTGGATAGCTTGATATGTATGTGTAATTTGAAGACTACGTGAGCTACAGAGGTGAATTTGAGATGATCTCAATATTAGTCAAAAGATAAGGGAAAGATTTACATATTTCATACAGAACTCAAGAGCTAATATGGCTTGTATCTTGGAGTAAATTGATGATCAAGATAAAGATATCATTTTGTCCTCATAATATAACACAACTGGAATGCTTTGAAGATTGCTTATGTTGTAGTTGTCCAAATGACATGAGACCAATACCTGAATGTCAAGGATAGAATTCTATACAACTCTCTTAAAGACATCAACATCCAATTTGGTCATTCAAAGGGTCAAAGAAATAAAAAAAAAACAAGCGCAACACGATACAACAAGCTCACACCAAAATGTTTGTAATACAAATCTTCATGCCATCTCATCAAAGTATTCCCATAAAAAGAACATTTAGTGACCTTCCATTTGCATTAGAGAACTATATCAAAGAAAAACATGATATATGTGAAAGCTATTTAAGATCTTCAAATGATACAATGAAAGATATACAAAGAACAGAACATAGAAAGTGTTCTAATGAGTTCAGAACAAACTCAAAATAGATATCTTAATTATGCTTTCAAGTGAGAAGTTTCAAAAGATTTGAATGAAGCCCATATTTTGATGAAGTCAGTGCTTTCCTCTGAAGATCTCAATCTTATCATGTTGCAAAGATATCAATAGGGTCATACCCAGAAGATCTATCAAATTCTATATTGAGCAGACAACATTAAAATGAAGTTGTACTAGAGTCAATATCAAAATGGTGTCATTGAGGACTCTAAAGCTGAGAACATCAAAGTGATACTCTGATGACATACCAGAATCAAAACACGATAGATTCTGAGATGACTACATCAAAATCATGTATTGAAGTCAAGATCATGCAATATCTATGCATCAGAATGAAACTACATGAGAGTCTACATCAGAATGATGAAGATCTTGACTCTAAAGACTAAACTTTAGAGTTTAGAATGTTTATAATTACACCAAAAAAGAAAACATCAGTTCTTCCACAATAAGATTCAACTCATTTCCCCAATTCAGATGTGTTTTGAGCTCAGAATGGTTGCAGTAAGAGTGCATACATCTTGGAGTTCCAAAGAAGATTCACCCCAATGAGTGTTGTAAAGTTGTAAAAATCCCTCAAATACCTTTTCCTAGTTTGTAATCTGTATGTATCCTAAATTAACCATGTGGGTTAATTTTGGTTGTGAGAGAAGTGATAGGGAGAACCTATGGAATGTGGGTAGCTTAGACAAAGTCTCTAAGATGGCAACTTGAAGAGGCTAGAGTGAAATAATACATGGGTAGCTTGGAGAGGTGAAAGAAATACTTCTATTCTCTTTCCTATGACCAAGTTGGTGTCGTGGTTGGGTGGGTTTGATTCCCAAGAGTGAGAAGAATCATTTTGTGGGTTAAGCTCACCTAAAGAGGTGAAGAATACTCGAATTGTCTCTCTGATCGAGGTCGTACCCGAATCAAATAAAAATTAAAAATGAAATATCTAGGAAGTGATCCTAGGTCGTCTCCCAACGAGCAATGGTCAACCAAACGTTCATAACAGATAGTAGGAAAATAGTAACAAATTGGGGGGGGGGGGTTGTTTGCTTTTGTAAATTAAACAGCGAATAAATGTGAATTAGAAAATATCAGAATTAAAACACGTTGTTTCCCCTTTGATTCACAAGCAAGTCTCTTATCCTAGGTTACGAGAGTTTATCCTTTATCAGTTCAACCACTTAATCCAACCCTAAATTAAATTACTAAGAAAAATTTAACATAAGGCATTCATTATGTGATTAAACAACACATACACCAATTAATCATGAACGATCATTAAGCATGAACGTAAATTAAGCGCAGAGACAATTAATCAAGCACTAAGCATGCATGAATTAATAGCAACAAATACAGAGTAATTGGTCAAGAGGAAAAACTGATCAGAATTTAATAGTAATAATAGAACCTCAAAGTGAGTTGTGCTTGATCCTCAAGAGAAAACAACGCTGGAGACTTAGCCTTCCATTAATCAATAGAAAACGAAATTGTAGTAGAAACGAAGAAAACTAGAATTGTTCTCCAAAACGAAATTTATACCATGGTGTGTGTAGCTATTATAGGGGGTGTTCTCCAAAACTATTATAGGGGGTGTGTAGCTAAGCTCACCCATATGCCAAAAAACATGAAAATACAAAAAAAGTCCCTACTACAAAGACTACTAAAAATGCCCCGAAATACAAGGCTAAAACCCTTTACTACTAGAATGGCCAAAATACAAGGCCCAAATGAAGGAAAAAACTATTATAATATTTACAAAGATAAGTGGGCTCATACTTAGCCCATGGGCTCAAAATCTACCCTAAGGCTCATGAGAACCCTAGGGCCTTCCCTTGGATCTCTAGCCCAATCTACTTGGAGTCTTCTATCCAATGCCCTTGCGGGGTAGGATTGCATAAAAAACTTAACTATTTTATAAAATGACATATTTGAACTAAATCATGTTTGGGATAACAAGATTTGTTTAAAACTAGTTCAATTATATACATCAAAATATGAAAGCTTTCATAAAACATGAAAACAATTTTATGCATGAAAAGTTAGAAACAACGTTCTGAACTGTGTCTTCCTGAATACAACATTCTAAGTACTACAATCATCAAAACAACTTTCTGAGTGCTAAATCATCATTACATAATTTGTGTTTTTATAACAACTAAGAGATACATTTATCTTTGTAATGAAATTTTGAACATAAGCAAATGTGCATAGATATTAGGTTCTCACAATCATATCAAACATTTAATATTGAGTGTTATGACTAACCACTTAGGGAGCTTAGCTATCTAAGAGGTTGAACCTTTGTATCAAGACTTTTTGAACACCAAGGTAATCTTGAGTAAAAGTTAAGAAAGGTTAAAGTTTTAAAAAAGGTTGGCAAAGTTACAAGTCGACCCTCCTTCTTGTGACATTTTGATCACTTCGGTTTTATCTTGATATCTTGTGTTTTAGCTTTTGGTCTTTGAAACGCAAAAAATTTACAAATACTTTCATAAATAAATTAATTGAAGAGTTTTAAATGAATTAAAACAAAATCTTCTGCTTAAGTTAGTTCTTAGTTCCATGTAATGGCTATGGGTCATTAAAAAGGTTGGAATGAAATAAAAAAAATCTAGCATTAATATCAAGAGATAGACCAAACTTTGATATAGCATCAACTACTTGGTTTGCCTCATGGAACACATGGATCCAACTAAAAAGGCCTCCATTTGCTTCAAAATATTTTATGTCTAAAAGCAAATTAATGACAAGCATGGGTAGGCGCACACCCTTGCTTAATCAGCCCCAAGGTAGGCTTAGAATCAAACTACCACAATTTCTTTGAAACCTCTTGCCCACGCCTACACCACTTGTATACCAAGCACAATGGCCCTAAGTTCAATTAAAGTAATAATGCATATTCCAATTTTGAAAGCAAAAGATACAATTATCGATCCATTTGCATCATTGACTGTTGGATCGAGTGGCCTCAGATTAATTAAGAAGGGGGGGGGGGGTTGAATTAATTATTCCTAAACCTTTACTAATTAAAAAATTACTCTTCTAAGGCTTTTACTAAATTGTTAAGAGAATGAAGAGTAGAAGAGAAACTTAACAGAAAGTAAAAGCGGAAATTAAATGCACAGCGGAAAGTAAAAAAGTAGGGAAGAAGGAAACAAACACACAAGAGTTTTTATACTGGTTCGGCAACAACCCGTGCCTACATCCAGTCCCCAAGCGACCTGCGGTCCTTGAGATTTCTTTCAACCTTGTAAAAATCCTTTTACAAGCAAAGATCCACAAGGGATGTACCCTCCCTTGTTCTCTTTGAACCTAGTGGATGTACCCTCCACTAGAACTGATCCACAAGAGATGTACCCTCTCTTGTTCTCAGTCAAACCCAAGTAGATGTACCCTCTACTTGTACCACAAAGGATGTACCCTCCAATGTGTTGAGACAAAGATCTCAGGCGGTTAAACCTTTGATACTTTGTGAATGGGGATACAAAAGAATTCTCAGGCGGTTAGTCCTTTGAACACTTTTGTATTAGGGAATGGGAAGAATCGAAAGAATTCTCAGACTGTGTCATTTTGAATTCTTTGACAAGGGAGAAGGGAGACACAAAAGAATTTAGGCAGTTAGTCCTTTGTTCTTTTGGAAAAGGGAGAAGAGAGACACAAAAAGAATTCAGGCAGTTAGTCCTTGGCGAATTCTTTTTGGCAAAGAGAGAAGAGAATGAAAAGATGAATAACACAAGTTTTCAAGGTTTGGAAAAAACCAGAAAACTTTAGAAAGCTTTTGGTACAAAGAAGAAGAAGAAGTTCAAAGAGAGTCAAGGCTTGTAAAGGATTGATTAGAAAAGTAAAGTATTCAAGATGCTTGAAATGTAAAACAAAGCCTTGCTTTTATAGACTCTCCATGTCTGGTCAAGAGGACCATTCAGAAGAGTTATAACTTTTAGAAAAACTTAAAACCCATTTGAAAAAGTCAAAACCTTTTTGAAGAGTTACATCTTTTGATTTTCTCAGAAATAGTCACTGGTAATCGATTACTAAATAAGTGTAATCGATTACACAAAGCTTTTGAGTGAAAGGATGTGACTCTTCACATTTAAATTTGAATTTCAACATTCAAGGGCACTGGTAATCGATTACCAAAACATTGTAATCGATTACAACCTTTTGAAAATAATTGGAACGTTGTAAATTCAGTTTGAAAACTTTTTCAAACTCATTTTGCTACTGGTAATCGATTACAGCAATATGGTAATGCTGTAATCGATTACCAGAGAGTAAAAACTCTTTGGTAAAGGTTTTGTCAAAAACTCATGTGCTATTCAAAGTTTTGAAAAAACTTTTTAATACTTATCTTGATTGAGTCTTTTCTTCATTCTTGAATCTTGAGTCTTGAATCTTGATCTTGATTCTTGAGATCTTGAATCTTGAATCTTGATTCTTGAGATCTTGAATCTTGAATCTTGATTCTTGAGATCTTGAATCTTGAATCTTGAATCTTGATTCTTGATTCTAGGCTTTCTTCTTGAGTCTTGAATTCTTCTTGATTCTTGAACTCTTGACTTGTTCTTGATTCACTTGAGATGTTCTTTGATTCACTTGAGTTGTTCTTTGATCTTTGAGCTTTGTGTTCATCACCTTTGTCATCATCTTTTGTTGTCATCATTGTTATCATCAAAACACCTTTGAATCACATTCACCATGAAGCCTTGCTTCTACATTGACCACTCCACCCACTATTGCTTGCCTATCCATTGAGACTGCAACATTACAATTAAGTTTGAATTTCCTGTAAAAGGAGAACACTAGCAAATCTGACTCGATTCAAGAGGACTAAAGTTGCCTCCTCTCACCTTATTTTCCACCTGAAGTCTTTGAATAATATTTAGAACATAATGATCAACGCTCTCGACCATCTATTTGGCAATCATGTGCTTGTAAGCAAAAATAACTTCATTTCATTGATGCCATAAAATGGATAAAGCAACCCCAAAGGAAAAGATCAGTAATTCCCTTTGTTATCATTAATATTCATTAAATTATTTAGGAGCCATGTCTGACTATCATGGGAAAAGAACTGATTATTTAGCTAACCTGTAATGATATTCCAGACTTGCCCCACAATGTGACAATCACAAAGGCTATGAGTGATGGATTCTGGATTATTGTTGCAGGAAGGGCATAAGTAGGACATTGTCAAGCCTCTCGTGTGTCTACTACAATTTGTTGGAAGCCCATCCCAAATGCACTTGAAAAGAGAATCAGTTGCATCTGAGACTCTAGTCACCTGCACATTGTTAGGAAAATTTCATAGAGAATACTCCATCAGACGTGCCTTTCCATGCAAGAAAGTCATTTGCAAGGTCATGTTTAGGCGGTACTAGGCTTCAAATAACTTGCCAAACTTCTATGGGAAGCATACTCTAAATCTTTTGCTTATACCACTCCCTACTTGGCTTCACAAACTCATTCACCCTTTTTTCTATATCAAATTCATAAATTTGTACAAATTCTTTCTCCTTCAACGTACCATGATTGGGAACCCATTGGTCAACCCAAAATCTATTGGACATGCCATTTGTTAGGTCTGGATGGTCCAATATGTCATAACTGGACGATCCATCCATACCCAATGTTTTTTACGATAACAATGATATATATTATTGGTGAACTAATGGTTTATCTTTAAGTGTATTAGAACTTACTATATATGAGCTCACATGGTAATAAGATTTTATATTATTTCTCTTATTATAACTGTCCAATGGTAACATGAACTAGTTTTTAGAAAGTATTATTGTTAGTCAGTGAATACGACTAACTTTTGTGTATAAAACTTGTGTAAATTGTATCAAACTCTTCCAATTTATGGTTATTTTGTAGTGTTATAAGTATTTTCTATTAAGTATAGGTAATAAATACTTAGTACTTCCATTTTGTGTGTTTAATAATCATTTTCTCTCAATTTCAGGTCAATTAGGAAAGCTTTGAAAAATGTTGTTTTTCACCTTCTCGCTAAGCCAATCTGCTGGCTTAGTGAGTGCCCGCTAAGTGCAACACTCATAGGCTAAGCACGAGGCAGACTATGGAAGAAGATGAGCTGTACAGGTTCACTAAGTGCACCGCTTCATCTCACTAAACGCACCACTTCAGTCCATCCGCTAAGCGAGAAAGGCACGCGCTAAGCCAAAATTCACTAATGTGCGCTAAGCGGTCCATAATTGCGCTAAGCGCACAAGCACGAACAAGGCCACCTATTTAAGCTTGAAATCAGATTTTAGAGAGAGAGTTTGGACTAGGATTCAGAGCTTTGCATGTCTAGAGATTCTAGAGAGAGAAAGGTCCAAGTTGTAGAGAGTTTTGAGAAATTTTGTTGTGTGAAGATTTGCAGAGACTAGAGCTTGAAGCAGGAGCCGGTTTGAGAACTTAAGATGAGTTTGTGAGTGATTGTGAGATCCTAGAGGTGAAGGATACATCCTCACCACTTGTTTTTTTTGTAATCTTTCATCTTGTTCTTCTCTTTGTTGTAAAGAAGGCTTCCTAGTTATGGAAAGCTAAATCCTCTGTTGGATCTTCCCTGTAGGTACCTGATGTAAATATATTTCTATCTATTTAATGATGTTTTGTGTGTTCTCTATGCTATCTGCTTTTCACTCCAGTATGCCTTTACCTTGATCACGTAGATGCATGCTTTGTTAGGGTCATTCAACAGTGGAAACTGGTCTGATTCTAAAGTCCTTAATAGTACAGGGCTAAGTTGTCGTACTATCACAAGGAATCGGGGTTCGATAATTTAGTTGTGTATGTGTGTCTTAATGTGGTCCTGGTTGAGTTTAGTCCAACAAGAGGAATCTGCGGATGATGCTTGATCAGGATTAGGCTAAACTATCATGAGGAATTAGGGTTTAGTATCTCAGGAGACACCATATGAACACATGAGCATTGTTAGATAGAGAATATCGTTTTAGCATCAGGCACCTATTAGGAAGGCCAACGTGTTTTCTACTTGTTTTTACACATAATTTCTCTTGTGTGATTTTCTTTCTTTTTTGCACAGATAGTTTACAAACATGTTCATATTCACACTTATCTTTACACACCAGATACCTATTTGCTGAAATAGCTTATCAAATAACACAAGTTCCCCGAGAGTTCAATACTCGGTTCTTACCGTTTTATTCTAGTTGTGCGATCCGGTGCACTTGCCGGAAGCGAACAATTATCCAGTGTCCAATGCACTGTCATAAACAAGCATCCAATAATTTATGAAAACCAATGTGTGTGCACTGTGTGCTTTTATATGTGTCCAAAAGACTTATTCACTTACACAAATAATTGTATACTAAGCATATGTGACATCCAACCTTGTGCTGGATTCATGTTGGCTAAAAGGGAGGTACATGTACCAATATCCTAGGATTTCATATTGCCTCTCTTATTTGAATTTCAATTATGCAAGGACAAAATTGAAAAGAATATTCTTTAGAGCCGTTATAGTACAAGTTGTAGAAGAAAAACATATGTGTTGGCCTTTATTATTTCTCTCTTCTCTAGAAAGTGACTCACTACTTTCAACTATGAGACAATGTCATTTCAAGGTAGGAATTTCCATAATAGATCTCTTCACTAATGTATATAAAAAACAACTCAAGCTTTACAATCATTACAAGAAGAGAATACGAGCAAAAGATAAATTGAAGTACTCAAACTCTACCAAATTGATTGGACGACATAGTATTGTACTTAAAGTATGTCATTCTTTTCTTAGCAAAGTTATTTGATTGTATTCATGCTTATGTTTTTATCCACTCTTTTAGTGTTTTGAATATGTGTATTCATTTCAAACCTTTGTTGTTTGTGAAAGTTAGAAGTGACTTAATGTTAAGTAATACTTGGGTGTTCTTAGATTCAGGGGGAGTCTAAAGATGTGTCAGAAGTGGCCTAGAGAATATTGTTGTAGCCAGGAATGGCTGGACAAAATACTTGTTTGTAATCAAGCTTTTAACGTAGCTTAAGTTGAGTGAATCTGTATGAACTAAAGTTTTTCTACTTCTCTCTTAAGCTATTTAACTTGTATTCTCTTGAGCGTATCTTGATACACTTAGACACACAAGTTTGATTTTTAAAAACCTTTGTGAAAATATCTTCTTATAGAGTTAGATGATTGTCTAACTTACTTTAACATAGTTGGCTTTCTATTCATTGGATGATACATTTGAAACTATATTTTTTATAAACTTGTTTGAAAAAATCATATCCTTGGCAAAAAGAAATTCATATTCATCGAACACACTATTCAACCCCCTTATAATCTGGTATCTATTATTTCACCATCACCAATGTGCCAGAATATATAGTTCTCTATATTTTTTCAATTACTACTAATGCGTTTCCAAAAGTTAGAAACATTTTTTTTCTTTCTAGCTATTGGAACCTCTATCTCTCCACATTTGTATTTTGACCTTACAACTAAAGCCCATAAGGAGTTCTTTCTCATACATAGCCTCCAACCAACCTTCATTAGGGGAGGCTTTATTGATATCCCACAAGGATCTCAACCTCAAGCCACAAGCTTGTTTAGGCTTGCATAATTCACTCCAAGCCACAATGTGAATTTTTCTCCCATTCTCTGAAGTGATAAAAGTGAAACAAGAAAGGAGGGTTGAATTGTATTTTCCCAAACTTGTAACACTTTTTGAAAAAAATATGTTATTATGATATTAGTTCAAAATGAAAAACTGTTTTGAGCTTAGAATGAAAATGCAAGCAGCTTTTGGAAAAAGGTTGTGATACCTCAAATGTTTGTTTCAGTTGTTCAGTTAAGAACACTTAAATGAAATGTTCAGTTATAGATCATTTCCTCTCAGCCTTCTTGTTCCTAACAAGCTTTTGAAAAAAAATTCTATGATTCTAATTGAAGCCTATCCCAATAATATCACAAAAACTTTTCTGAACTCCAATTAGTTTATCAAGATTACTTGTTCCTACCACAAAGTTATCCAAATCTTTTGATAGCTTCTCAACCTTTTCTGTTAACACCTTTTCTTTATTTTAAAATTGAGTTTGATAAAAAGAAATAAATCCTTTTGTAGTAGTCTCTCTTCTCAATTTTAACTGTTCAAAAAATTTAAGATGAGATTCCTACAGACAATGTTTTTTTTTTAAAGGTTTTCATTGTCCTTTCCGAGTTGCTCATTTGCTTTTCGAGCATCTGAAAGTTTCTCTTTTAGGTGAGCACATTTTTGAGTTAAAATATGAGAATCACTTAGTGGATTATCAAAAGCTTTGTTCTAACTCTTTATGATATGAAAATCTAAAACACTTTTAGAGTCAAATACCTCTTCCTTATTTGAATCTACCATGAGACACAGGTTAGCAACAAGCTTCTATTCTATTTCAGAAAATGATGATTTTATGTCATTCCATGTGACCATCATTGCCTTTCAATCTTTTCTCTTGAAATCCTTCTTCTGAAGAGGTCATTTTGTCTTGATATGGCCAAGCTTGTTGCACTCATAGGATCTAACTTGCTTCGAGCTTTCTCATAGTTGAAAGTCTCTTTTGAAGAAGTTTATCCATGGGCCTTTTCTTTTTCTAGGTTTGCACTCTTTTGGTCAGAAAGGTAAGTTCTTCTTCATCGTCCTTAGAAAACTCATCGTAGCCAATTTGCTACTACGTTAATTGCTTTGGAATGTTGTTTTTCTTGTTCTTCTAAGAGGCCTTGAATGCTATAGCTTTTCCCATAGGTAGTTGTAGCTCATCCATCAACTCTTATTCATGTACTTTCAGTGAGCCAATGAGTTCATCCATACCATATTTTTCAGGTCTTTGACTTCTTGTATGTCAGTGATCTTTGGTCTCCTAATTTTGGGTAGACTTCTCAAAATGTTTTTGATTTTCACGTGTGTTGTGTATCTTTCTCCTAGAGAATTCTACTCATTCACTTTAGTAGTGAATCTGGTAAACATCTCTTCTATAAACTCATGCTCCTACTTCTTAAATATCTCAAAATTGTGATATTAACCTTTGAGTATTTTACCTGATTTATACCCTCATGTGTTGTTCTAAGTGTGTTCCTGATCTCTTGAGAAATTTTGCATTCCTCTATTCTGTCTTAATCATATCTTCTCATATCATAAGTCAGAAAAAACTTTGCTCTAGATTTTAGAAAAACTCTTTCTTTCTCTTCTAAGGTCCACTCGGGTTTAGGTTTGTCTATACTCCAGCCTTAATTCTTTTTGTTGGCTTATAGGGACCAATCTCTATGATGTCCCACAAATCAACATTTTGTGATTCCAAGAACAACTCCATTCTTCCTTTCCAACAGTAGAAGTCCTTCCCATCAAAGTCTAGAGGCCTAACACTTTAAACACCTTTAAATATGAAATTTTTTGGAGCTTGTTCAGCCATCACTTCTTCCAGGATCTTTGTCTCACACTTTTAAGTGTGCATAACTCAAAGAGTTAAGCTTTGATGCCAATTAAAGTGACAAATATAACACAAGAAGGGGGGTTGAATTATGTTTTCACAAACTTGTAACATTTTTCAAAACAATTTGTTATTGTGATATTAGTTCAAAAAGAAGAACTATTATGAGCTCAGAACGATAATGTAAGCATATTTTGGAAAAAGGTTTTGATAGCTCAGATGTTTGTTTCAAAAAGAATAGTTCGGTTAAGAAGACTTAAATGAAATGTTTAGTTATAGACTTATTTCCAAAAGAGTGTTCAACCTTAATGGTTTCCAAAAATAGTGATGTGGTTAAACAATTTAATCGGTGCAACAAAGGAAGAAAGAGGAAGAAGATGGTGTAGACTTCACACCTAGCTCATTGTTAGACCAATAGCACCACTGCTTTCAACCTTTTCCAACCACTTTTTGGGATTTACAATAAGGGTTTTGTGTACAACTACACAGAGATAGATTCTCCTAACATGGGGGATTTCTAATTAGGAAATTATAAGTTTTATCTTTTATCTATGAAAAAATTAAAGCACAAGTTCAAATGTCGAAGTAGGCTACCCTAACTTGAGAGGTGTTGAAGAAACAATAGTAGATTCTCACAAAGAGATGCAACTCAAGTTTGCTCTCTTGGGGATATCTTCAACAAGTCTTCATAGTGCTTTTTTCAAGTCCTTATAAACATTTCAAAGTAGAATTTGGAGTGGATCCCACACCACTGACACACTCTTAGAAGAAGTTTGAAAAATATGATAGTTGTCCAGACTTGAAAGTTGTGCAGAACTATTCTAAAGTTCCCATTTTGAGGAACCTTTCTGATGAGTATTTTAAAGACACTTCAGAATGATGATTCTGAAGTACTTCATTCTTTATCTGATGTTACACATCAGGTCTTCTCTTGGACAATGCTTCAACTTTCGACTTGATTGCATCTTGAAATGATTTAACATGCATCTTCTAATGAGCCCCCAGCATGTGTGGCTGCATATGGAAGATGTGATGTCTTCAACTTCTATCTTCTGATGAGTCAAATTTCTTTGGTGACTGCATATGGAAGACAAGATATTGTCCTGGAGATGCAGACTTAAACCATTCTGAAGTTCCTTCAATGAGTCATATTCTTCATCGTTCAAATGTAGACTCTAGTTCAGCTTCATTATGATGTTAGATGCATTATGTAGCCTTTGATATGTCTTTTATGTAAGGCCTTATTGTCTTGAACTTTGCCAAGTTCAACTCCTCAAAGGGAAGCACTCTTCATCATGCATATGGGCTTCAAGAAATCTTTCAACGCTTTTACCCTTGATAGCAATTCTGAGACAACCTTTCTAAGCTTATTTTGAGCACCTTAGAATGCATGCACTTATCTATTTTTCAAAGGTGTTTAACATTCAAACACTTAAATAGAGATATTCTTCCTAGGCATCCTCATCCCATAGAATTTCATTTTCTTCAGTAGAAATGAAAAATGCAATTCCAAACAAGCTGGAAGTATCTAATATTACAGCCACCATACTTCAACCATTTACAACGAGATTTTTGAAACCACGTGATTTTTTCTTGAAAATCACAAGTTCATACCCTTTCCAAACCCTTTGTTGCTCAGCCTCAATAAGATGGTTTGGTCCCTTTGCCAATCTACTCTTAAGCTTCTTTAGTTGATGCATTAGCCTCTTCTTTCTAGCAATAATATGACAAAAAAATCTCACTGTTTCACATCATTTCCTCTTCTTGGACTTCTTTAATTTTTCGATTCCAAGAAGATCTCATGAAGCTAGGAAAATCATCATGGGATTTCCAAGCCATAAGAAATCTAAAGAGTCACCTTCTTTTGTTCGCCCTAAGGATCCTCTTAAAATGCACTAACACGGGATTATAATTTGACTTGCATTTAGAGAGAAGGAAAATAGAAGCTTCCCTAGATTTAAGTCTACAAGCCATATTAACCATTAGTTTATCAAGCCGCTTTGAAATACCATTCCTACCCAGGTGAAAGGGTTACATTGAAAACTAACGTCAATCAAAGCACATTAGTTTACCTCCATTTGAAAGGCTTCCATGCTTCCAAGAAAGGATCTAGTGTGATTTCTTCTTTGTTCATGCTTATGAAGCACAACATTATAATCTCCAATAGCCTCCCGTGGACCATTAATGTCATCCAAGAAGTTGATTAGTTCCTCCCAAAGACTTCACCTCCTTTGGTAGTAAGGATTGGGATAGATTACGGATAGTGCCCAAGGCTCAGATCCTGCACCACAAATTCTCAAATGAACACATATTGCAGGTTCTTTGATATAATTTTCACATCCCAACCAGGAAGATCCCAAAGGATCCATATTCCACGTGCCTAACCATCAATATCTTAAACAATGGAGTTAGAAAAACCACGTCTATTAATATTGACTGGAAAAAGTTGTATCCAATGGTAAAGCATTGGGTTCAAACTTAACATTATAGCCATTGTCATAGAGTTGAATAATGCTTAGAAGATTATGTTTTATTTCTTTCACATAATAAACATTTTCAATCTAAGCAGAGTTTGGTTTACCAATTTTATCAACTCCTTTGATGAAGACTTTTCTATTATCTCCAAAGGCAACATACCCTCCATCATTTCTCTTTTCAAGGCTAAGGAATTTTCTTTTATCTCTAGTCATATGCTTAGAGCAACCATTGTTCAAGAACCATAGCTTTTTCTTCTTGTTGTGGTATAGACATTCCTGCATCAAAAAGTAGTAGAATATTAGGTATCCATAGTTTCTTGGGTCCTTGCATGTTAGTCACTTTTCTAAAGGAAGTGTTCCTCTTTTTGTAACATTCTGAGGTCTAGTGTCCCCACATGTTACAATTAGAACATTTCCTCTTGACCTACTTGTTCTTAATAGGCTTTTGAAATTTTTTCTTAGTATTCTAATTGAAACCTAACCCAATTGTATCACAAAAGCTTTTCTGGATTCCAATCAACTTAACCAATTTTTTTATACTTGCTACACAGTTAGTTAAGTCTTTTTACAATTTCTCAACTTTTTCTTTCAAAACTGTGTTTTCATTTTCAAGTAGAGTTTGACCAAAAGAGATAACTCCATTTGTAGCAATCTTTCTTCTCAGTCTTAACTATTCAAAAAGTTTGAAATGAGATTCTTGTAGACAATGGTTTCTCTTAAAAATATTTTCATTAGCCATTCTGAGCTTCTCATTTTCTTTTTGAGCATTAGAAATTTGCTTTTCAAATGAGCACATTTTTGAGTTAAGATCTCTCCTTTTGAAATATTTCTTAAGGAGAGGATATTCAGATTTGATATGGTCAAATTTGTTGGATTCAAAGCATCTGATTGCTTACTACTTTATCCCTATTGGAAGTCTCTTCTAGAAAAGTTCCTTTTTAGCCCTCTTCTCTTTCTGAGGAGTCTCTAAACTCTTTTAGTCAGGAAGGCCAACTCTTCTTCATCTTCCTCAAAAAACTAATCATCATTGTTCTTAGCATCAAAATCTACTATTGAGTTTAGTGCTTTGGAATGATGTCTTGTTTTGGTTTTCTAAGATGTTTTGAGTGCTATTTATTTCCCTTTGGGTAGCTACAACTCATCCATCAGCTCTTGTTCGTAAACTTTCAGTGAGCCAATAAGTTCATCCATAGCCAAATTTTTCAAGTCTTTGGCTTCTATTATGGAAATGACTTTTGGTCTCCAGATTTTGGGCAGACTTCTCAAAATCTTCTTGATCCTCTAATGTGTTGGGTACTTCTCTCCTAGAGCATTCCACTCATTCACTATAGTAGTGAATTTGTTGGACATCTCTTCTATGGACTTATGTTCATGAATCTTAAACATCTCAAACTTGTGAGTAAAAATATTGACTTTTGAGTCTTTTACCTGATTTGTACCCTCTTGTGTTGTTCTGAGTGTGTTCCAAAATTCTTGAGCAATTCCACATTCTTCTAATTATCATACTCAAATATTCTTAGAGCAATGCCAAAAAGAACTTAGATCTAAAGTTCAAAAGAACTCTTGCTTTCTCATCTTGGGTTCATTCAGCTTTGGGTTTGTCTATCTCAACTCTAGCTTGATTTCTTTTTGTTTGTTTATAGGGACCAATCTCTATAATGTCTAACAAACCAACATCTTAAGATTCCAGGAACAACTTCATTCAACCTTTCCAGTAGTTGAAATCTTTTCCATCAAGGCCAAGAGGCCTGTTGGTTAAAGCACCTTCAAGTATGAACATTGTTGGAGCTTGTCCATCCATCACTTTTTCTAAGATCTTTCTATCACACTGTCAAGTGTGCTTCACCTTGAGAGTTAAGCTCGAATGCCAATTGAAGTGACAAAAATACCACGAGAAGGGGTTTGAATTGTGTTTTCACAAACTTTTAAGTTCCTTTTTGAAAGAAAAAAGTACATTGGTTCACCCTTTAAGATGAGATTTCACAAACATAATCAATTACTATTGGACCAACAATCTGCTGGATTTCAACAACTTGCCAGCAACCCCACTTGACTTCACTCCTAGCTACTATTAGACCAACTTCATCGCTAGATACAACTTTTTCCAACCATTATTGGAATTTCAATAGCAAAAGAGTTTTTGTGTTTTTGACTACACAAACACAAATGTTCACCTCACAATAAGGTTTCTCAGGAAATTCAAATCTCTCACTTCTATCTTAGATCTATTACAGATTACTAATTTTTTTTTACAGAAGTTGGTCTCTCTCTCTATTGAGAAGGTTAAAGCATCAATGGTAGATTTTCACAAAGAGAACTTGGCTTGAGTTTCTCTTACTTGGAAGGCTTCAACTTGACTTCATCATGCTCTTAGATATCCTCTTAAAGCTCCAAATAAGACCATTGAAATGGGGTCCACTCAACTAACAAGCTTTTGGAGGAAGCAAACAGATATGACAATTGTCATGAAATGACAGCTAGTAGAGTCATTCTGACAAACATTTCTAATGAGCATTTTGAAGTAACATCAGAATGACCATTCTGATGTCAATTATGAAAGGATCCATACTTGAAGTAGATCCTTTTGATGAAGCTCAACTATTATGTCTTTCTGAAAAAGCAAAGCTTCGTCAATCTTAACAATATTCACAGTTCAAAGCATTTTGAAGTAGATTGCTTCATTAAAGTTAAAGTGAAGGTACAATTTTTGTTGCGTTGGTGTTTTATCCAAGGTTAGGTTGGGTAATGTCTTTAGTCTTTCATTCTAATGTTCCACATTAGTTCTTTTCATGGACAATTTTAACTTTCGACTTGTGCATCTTCAACTACAATATGCATTAACTTTCTGATGTACTGAGTGAGTGTGACATCATATGGAAAGTGAGATTTTGTCTTCTGAGGTGTATTTTAAACTCCATTCTGAAGTTTAGTCTTTAGAGTCAAGTTCTTCATCATTCTGATGTAGACTTTAATATAACTCCATTCTGATGTTGGATGCTTTGTTTGTAGCATCTGATAAATCTTCCATATAAGGCCTAGATGTCTTGTCCATTTCCATAAACAAGTACTCAAAGAGAAGCATTCTTCATCTTGCAAATGGACTTCAAGGAATCTTCTGAGTTCTATACTCTTGACAGATGTTGTAAGACAACCTTTCTGAGCACCTTAGAATGAGTGAACATGTCTTCTTCTTAATAAGATTGACATTCAAACACTTGAGCATAATGTTAGTCATCACATAACTACATCACCCTAACAATTTGCATTGATAATGGTTTGTCATAATTAAAATCAGGGATGTGGATTCAATAGATTTGAGCCTTACAATGAAGCTTTTGAATATTCTTCCTTTTAACTAACATCCACGATCCATACAAGGACTTATCTCCACCCTTGATATCCCTATCTTCAATTTTATCCTTCTGATCATTTACACCAAGCTTTTCAACCATAATAGGTTCCACATCAACCATATTGGTAATGTTGACATCCTTGGTTGAGTCTCTCCTCCATCTGGCTTTCCTCCACTCAAGCTTGCTAGAATATTCTTCACTAGAGCAGAAACAATGATCTTCTGAAAGCAATATAAAACTTTATACCCATATTTTCCGCAATGAAAACACACTACATGTAATCCTTCACACTCTAGGTTAAGAACACACCATCTTGCAATAATCTTTGGCACCACTGGCTTGTCAAGGTCTATTTCTACACAAATTCGAGCATATTGACCTCACAAATGAATTGATGTGATCCTGTATATTTTTAACATGGTACCCAACATATTCCATAATCTCTCAAGGAATTATGAATTGTAGAGTTCAATAGGGAGATTAATAATCCTGATCCATACTACTATTCTCTTCTCAATATCATCACTCGTAATAACACCAGGGCGCCATGTTTGGACCAAGATGTAGTAATCAACGACTTTCTGTAACGACCCGCCTCGTCGCTATGATATCACCACTCTAAACCGCGATAATTTCAATTTTTTTAATTAAAACTCTCTTAATTTGCTTATGAAAAAAAATATAAGTAATTTTTAACCCAACATACATTCACCAAACAACACACCATTATTTAAGTGAATATATATATATATATATATATATATATATATATATATATATATATATAGGAATCGTAATTTAGTACACGACATACATATAATGGAAATTAAACTTGTTCATTCATATAATTAAATATGTGATTTATATCTTTAGTTCAACAAAAGAATCATGGAACCAACTATGGAGGAGTTGATTAACAAAACACAATTCTCTCCCAAAATAATCCCAACGTCATCACATCGGCTCGGCAGCTCCACAACAGAATCTCACTTCCTACACCTTACTGTTGTCATTCTGCTCCCATGAACATAATTCGCGACCATCACAGGTATCAACCACACGATACAAAATTGCAAGGGTGAGTTCATTATAAAAAGAACCAATACTAAATTCAAATAACCACAATTAGTAAGAAAACATTAACAACATCATGAGCTTGCACAACATTAACTGATCCACACACAGTCAACAAATAGTCATCATCCATCCATAGATCCAATCAATCATGCTTAGTATGACGCATGCACCTGACCTCAACTCTCAGATGCAATGTGGTATCATCCCCAAGGAAATAGCCTAAGCGTGTCCACACAACACCTCACTTAGGAAAACTATGCAGTAAGTGTCGAGGCCACCCTGTCATGCAAAGGCAACTCCCCTCCCCCCCACAGTGATCAGCCTGAGTCACAAGGGAGTTCCAAACCGAGTGACACACCCCCTAGTACAAGTAGTCCTCCTCACAAGGAACTACAAGTACTTTCTGGCAAAGTTTATACTATTTCCGTGTCATATGAGGTATGAAACATGGGCACCATCAAGTACAATGACATTGGATGAACTAAAGATCCTAAGCCATCCCCTCAAAGATGCTTAAACTTTTTAACCACTCTATTTTCTCCCACCAGGGACATCTGACAAGGTCAATGCACCCCCATGAACATACACAACATACAACGTATGAATGTGGGCACCATCAAGTACAATGACCATGGATGAATTAAAGATCCTAAGCCATCCCCTCAGAGATTCTTAAACTCTTTAACCACTCTATTTTTCGCCACCAGGGACATCCGACAAGGTCAATGCACCCCCCCACGAACATACACAACATCCAACGTATGAAACATGGCATCATCAAGTACACTGACCATGGATAGATTAAAGATCCTAAGCCATCCCCCTTAAGAGATGCTTAGACTCTCTAACCACTCTATTTCCCCCCTACTAGGGACATCTAACAAGGTCAATGCACCCCCATGTACATACACAACTTGCATCATCACAATGTAATTTCAACATCATCAACATCTCGTCTTGGCACCACTCTCAACATAAACGTCATTTCATTCTCAATGGCATTATCAATAACAATAACATCTTCTCATATTAACATAATCATCAATAACATCATCAACTCATATTGACACAATTCATCTATAACATCATCACAAACATCAACATCACCTCATATCAATTCATGACATCATATCAACATCAACAGTAAGTCACATTCCATTTATACATACATCTATAGTTCATGCATGAGATTCACACTTCTCAGGTCTTCAGACCACACAAGTCTAACACTAAGGTTATTAAGCAATGATAGATATGTCGCATCCCATTAGTCGAAAACATTATTTTTCTTGAAAACCAGCATGCAACACGGACAGGCATACATCCCCATAGTTAAGTTCCCTGACCCCTAATTATGACATTAATAACTATAACTATAATGAACTCCCCTCACCTATTGTGAGCTCTCCTTCAGTTCCTCTATGCATTGCTCAAAAGTAACCCTCATTCACGCTCATCAGTCCAAACGCGAGGTTCTATATACCAAATTGAAGGAAATTTAGTATAGATTTTAGGAACAAGCTTAATATCAACATTCAAAGTCAAATACCCCTGTCAAAACATAAGGGCTGAAGGGTGTTTTGGATTTTACTAAAAGGAAACATCATTTTGAAATTCTGATCACACCAATGTGACCGAGGCTCAGTGAAAGTCACAAAAATAACATCAATGTTATAAAAGATAACTTTTACAATGTCTCATTCTCTAGAGTTTTTCAAAGGAAGTGTAAAAACACTCTATTACAGTACCCAACACACAAGAGACACGAAGAGAAACTCAAACTAACTAAGAGAAGGGTTTAGAAATCAAGATTACCTCAGAGAAACTATGAAATGGAAGATTAGGGGATTTTCTCCACCGAATCCTTAAGGATTCTGAGGATTCCGCTACGATTAAAGTGTTCCTCTTGGTGTGGGGGTTCAACGACAAGCAATGGTAGCTCACGGCGGCCACCAGTGGTCTTAGGTGGTGGAAAATGAGGTTTTAGGGTTTGGGTGGCGTTTTGGAGAAGAAGAGAGTGAAAAATCGTGTTTTTCACGCTGAGAACGTATTTATAACCTGCAGATCTCACTTAGTGAACTAATCTCGCTAAGATGGACTCCACTTTTTGCGCTTAGCACGAGAATTGGTGCTTAGTGCAACATCCACTGCACTATGGCTCGCTTAGCGTGCCCCTGCTTGCTCAGCGCAATTCCTTCTCTGGTTGGAATTGCACTTAGCACACCCTTCTCACTTTTCGAGTCATGAAAAGTTGTTAATTTCCATATCCAATGGTGAGACTGTGGAAACATATCTTAGGAAGCTCCAGACAAAATTTGAAGACGATCCAACGGTATACGAATCCGGGATCGCGATTTTACTTAGATAGGTTTGGGAAAAATTCTGAAATCTCAATTTCAAATTAGTTCAACAAAACTCCACAAAACTTGTTAGTCATATTATACGACTAACTTTTGTATAGAAAACATTTTCCAAAACTTGTATAGTTTCCCCAATTTATAGTTATTTTGTAGGGATTTGTAAATAAATCTTGTTTTATTGTTATGGTTGTCTCTAGAGTATCTCCCATGTGATTTAATGATAAAATTTGCACAATTTCAGGTCAAAAGAGACTAAAATCTTGAAGTGTTAAAAGGAACAGTCGCGCTAAGCGGACCCTGTAGGCTCAGCGCGCATCCACCGCTAAGCGTAGCTTTAGCGCATTTTGCGTGACAAGGGAATCTGGAAGAGCACAAGGATCAAGGTCGCGCGCTAAGCACGAGATCAGCTTGCTAAGTGAGACGTTTGTCTCTTGATAGGCTCAGTGAACGACTAGCACCATGCCCAAATCCACTTAAGCCTGAATTGTCAAAATTAAGGTACAATTTTGAGAGACTAGAGCTGCATATTTTGGCACAGACCTTAAGAGTAGTGCTCTGGAGGCAGCAAAGAGGAGCAGCTTTGCAGAGAAGCCTAGGGTTCTTCAATTAGAGAGAAATTAGTGAGTTGTATGATGATTGTGAAGTGCTAAGAAGAGGAGGAGGGATCCCCCTTCTTGTGTAAGGAAAAATTATTTTGTACTCTCAATCTCATTTATGTTAGGGTTTTTCTGTAATGGCTAGCTAAACACCCTTGTTGGGGATTTCTAAGGAACAAATGATGTAATTACTTTATCTAATTAATTGTGTTTTATGTGTTAAATGCTTCTTTCAATGCTTAATTTCTGCATGCTCTTGGTCTTATCACCCATTTGTGTGTACAGTTAGGTGACTTTAGCATTGGGAAATGTACTATTGCCTTAGAACTTGATAGAAGCAAGACTGAATAACCACATTACCAGGGATGGATTGTTGGGGTTTTGGTTTTCTGATTATGTTGTTACGATAATGCTATTTAAGTTAAGCCTAGTCTTACAAGAGGGATCTGCGGATGAAGCTTAGGTTAAATTAGTCTAAACTTACGAGGGATCGAGGTTTAGTATTTTAGGCTACAACATAGAACACAAAAGCATGATTGATTAGAAAAATATCTTCATATGCATCAGCTTGTTTGTTTGAAAGACCCAATGCTTTTTACCTATTGTTGTCAACTTTTACTCACTTGCATTTACTGTTTTTACCAAAGAAGTAGTTTATTTCTGTTTTTAACCATTGATTATCAATGTTGTTCCAACAATGCTTTACTTCTGAATAAAACTCTGTCTAATAAGCAAGTTCCCTGAGTTTGATACTCGGATTACTCCGTTTTAATTTTAAATACTTGACGACCCGGTGCATTTTCCGGTGTTTCATTTCCCTTGAATATAATTGAAGAAAAAGGAACCATAAGGGAGAGTGAACAAAGTATTTATGTCGCCGTTGCCGGGGAACTTAATTCATTAGAAAAGTTCAGTTCAGTTTTACGACATTGCTTTATATTTTTCTCTTTGATTCATTGATTCTTTTTGTTCATATTTTAGTTACTGCACATTTTATTGTTCTTTTGAACTGGATAATTTTTGTTTTTTTCTCTTGTATGCAAAGAAGATCTACTACAGGTGATTTGATCCCCATCGATTTAGAGATTAATGCTACTTGTAGGAGGCGCAACACAGAGAGAATTAGAAAATTTTTGTAGGACTTAGAAGTAGCAGCAACTCCAGAAGAAGAACCTCAATCTTCTGAGCCATCTTCTAGCTTTCCATTCCAGGGCAATCTCATACAGATTTAATTGAAGAAGTTATCATGGCTGAAGAGCCAAGGAGAGTGACCCTAGAAGATTACTCAAGTTCAAGCGTGCCACAATTTTTCACCAGCATTGCACAACCAGAAGTTCAGGCATAAACAATCACATATCCTCCTTCTTTGATACAACTGATTCAAAATAATCTATTTCATGGTCTACCAAATGAAGACACATACCCACACCTGGCCACTTACATTGCAATATGCAATACTATTCGATTGGGTGGTATGCCTAAAGATGCCATTCAATTGAGCTTGTTTTCATTCTCATTGTCTGGAGAAGCTAAGAGGTGGCTTTACTTGTTCAAAGGCAATAGTCTTAAGACTTGGGATGAAGTGGTTGAAAATTTTCTGAATATGTATTTCTCAGAGTCTAAGACTGCAAAAGAAAAAACAAAAATCTCTTCTTTTCACAAATTTCTAGATGAATCCCTGAGTGAGGCCTTAGAAAGATTTCGTGGTCTATTGAGAAAGACACCTACTCACGAATTCTCATAACCAATTCAGCTCAACATTTTTATTGATGGGTTAAGGCCACAGTCCAAGCAGTTATTAGACACTTCTCCTGGGGGAAAAATAAAGTTGAAGACCACTGAAGAAGCCATGGATCTTATTGAAAATATGGCTGCAAGTGACATTGCTATTCTCAGAGATAGAGTCCACATACCAACAAAGAAAAGTCTTCTGGAACTTACATCACAAGATGCGTTGTTTGCACAAAACAAGTTGTTGTCCAAGCAATTTGAAGCATTGACCGAAACACTAAGTAAGTTGCCAACTCAAATACATTCTGTGCAATCTTTACCATTTACTGTTTTGCAGGTTGCAGGGTGTGCCATTTGTGGTGGAGCTCACAATTCTGGATGTTGTATCCCCAATGAAGAAACAACTCATGAGGTCAATTATATGGGGAATCAGCCCAGAGGTAATTTCAAAGCAGGTGAATTTTTTGGATTTCAAAATAGCCAGCAATATCAACAGCAGGGACAGTGGAGGAATCACCCTGGAAACCAGTTCAACAAAGACCAAGGTGGTCCATCTACAAGGCCACAATAGCAAGGGCCTAGTCTCTATGATCGAACAATGAAGCTGGAAGAGACTCTAGCTCAATTTATGCAGGTATCTATGTCAAACCATAAGAGCACAAAGTCAGCCATTAAGAATCTGGAAGTCCAAGTGGGATAGCTGGAAAAATAGTTGGCGGATAGGCCGTTAAGCAGCTTTAGTGCTAACACTGAGAAGAATCCGAAGGAAGAATGTAAAGCTGTAATGACAAGGAGTAGAATGGCAATTCATGATGATAAAGGTAGAGCTGAAGAGAAGGTGGAGGGATATAAAAAACAATCGGTAGCTGAGCCGACACTGGAACCAGTTTTTAATTTTGTTGAACTTGAGGAAGTTGTGGAAGATGAAGATGACCAACAAGAGAGAGAGACACCATTAAAAGAGAGTGAAATATGAATAAAGATGAAGGAAGAACAAGAAAAAGAAAATGAAAAAGAAGAAATAGAAAAAGGAAAAAATTAGAAAAATGAAAAAGAAAAAAAGAAGGTTGATGAGGAGAAAAAGAAGAGCAAGAGTGAGGTTTCAAGATAGAGATTACTCCAGTTGAAGGCAAGGAAGTACCATATCCATTGGTACCTTCCAATAAGGATAAAGAGCGACACTTAGCTAGATTTCTTGACATCTTCAAGAAGCTGGAGATCACTTTGCCTTTTGGAGAAGCTCTCAAACAGATGCCACTCTATGCCAAATTTTTAAAAGACATGCTGACAAAGAAGAATCGGTACATACACAGTGACATAATAGTTGTGGAAGGAAATTGTAGTGTTGTCATTCAACGCATCCTTCCCCCGAAGCACAAAGATCCTGGAAGTGTCACTATACCATGTGATGTGAGATTATTTTCTCCTATTTCTTAAACCCTTTTGCACCATTTTAATTACTGATTAGTCTTAATTTTCAAATTAATTAGGTAGTTTTATTATTTGGGCTCATTCAGGTAATTTTATGTTTTTAATCTAATTTCAGGAATTAATGAAGCATTGAGCTTAATCCGGAGTTTGGTCGTGGACTTAAAGAGGGCAAATAAAGCAACGTTTACCTTAGTTAATTTCTAATTAGGAGATTGCAATTTCATTTTATGTTGTTCAGTGTTTATTTCGTTTTAGGCTAGAATAATGTAATAGGGCCTAGTGACTTTGAGTGACCCTTATAAATAGTAGCCTTGGGATTCGTGTAAGGAGGCTATTCTGTGATTCTATTATTCAGAGCATAAGGTTTTAGGGTTTTACATTTTTAGCTTTGGATTACTGTTCACGTTAAGGCATTTTCCCTTTTTTTCTACTTTCAATTGCAATTTCGTTTTCTTTGTTCCTTCTTCTGCTTTTATTTACGTTTTATGCCTTTAGATTTATTTACGTTTCTGCTTCTAGTTTCATTTATGTTTTCTGCCTTTAGCTTCATTTACGTTTCAGCTTTTGTTGAGCTTATGGAAGGCTAAATTCCTAGTGTTGTTTCCTTCTGAGGATGAAGCGTAATTATCTTTGAGGTTCTGTTTTTAATGCTGCTCTCCTATCGATTTTCCTGTCACCAATTAACCCACATGCGTTCTATTAATCTATGCACGCTTCATGATCGATTAATTTCCTATGTGCTTAAATTGCGTTTGTGCTTAATGAACAAGGGGTCAATTGGTGTATGTGTTGCTTAATCACATATTGACAGCCCTAAGTTGATTTTCGCTTAGTAAATTAAAATAGGGTTGGATTAAATGGTTAACTATTAGGGACAAATTCTTCATAACCTAGGACAAGAGAATGGCTTCTGAATCAGAGGAAACAACACGTTTTTACTATTATTAATTTCGTATTCCAATCTGCGTGTTCTTAAATTCACAAAACAAACACAACCCCCCCCCCCCAATTGTTACTGTTACTACAAGTATATTATGAACATTTGGTTTATCATTGCTCGTTGGGAAACGACCTAGGATCACTTCCTAGTTACTGCATTTTAATGTTTATTTGATTCGGGTACGGCCTCGATCATCGTGTTCCATTGGTGAGGTTGTTGTGGGTAAAGCTCTCATAGACTTGGAAGCTAGTATCAATTTAATGCCTCTCTCCATGTGTCGGCAACTTGGAGAGATAGAGATAATGCCCACACGCATGACCCTCCAGTTGGTTGATCGCTCTATCACAAGACCATATGGAGTGATCGAAGACGTTTTGGTTAGGGTCAAACATTGGATCTTTCGAGCTGATTTCGTAGTGATAGGCATTGAAGAAGATGCTGACATTCCCCTAATTCTTGGAAGTCCTTTTATGTCCACCCCAAGCTGTGTGGTAGACATAGGGAAGAGGAAATTGCAAATGGCCATAGAAGACCAGCAAATCAGTTTTGATATGTTTCATGAAGACAAAGCTTTGCCAGACCAAAATGTTTGTTTGAAGGTGAATGTGATGGAGGTAAAAAGACTATAGAAGAAGGTTCTAAAAGTTCGAACCTTGTTGGACCCAGGATAACAGGATGATGCATCAAGCTAATGACATTAAAAGAGCGCTTACTAGGAGGCAACCCAGCTTTTCTTTTCCTTTTCTCTTTTTCATTCTTATCTCTTGCATGTAATTAGGATAGTTGCTTGTGATTGTGATTAATTTTGCAACTTGTTTAGTAGTGAACAAGGGGGTTTTTAAGCCTAGGTGAAGAGATGGACAAAAAAGACTTCGAAAAAAAATTTCAGTTGTCCATTCGCTAAGCGCAACCCTTACGCTAAGCGCCATGTCTTCGTGCGCTAAGCCTGAGCTTGCTCGCGCTAAGCGCTTAGACCCCTGACTAGTTGGCTGAAAAGTTAAGCTAAGCACACATCACTGCGCTAAGCTCAACATCTTCACTAAAAGTAAACTTCAAGCAGTGGGCTTAGCGGAGATGATGCGCTAAGTGCCACTTCTTCTCTGGAAAAATTTATTGTAGCAGCACTAAGCGCGCTGTCCTGAGGTAAGCCCCAGATCCATTCTGGAATTGAGTTTTCATAGTTGGGCTTAGCCGTAGGATGCGCTAAGCGCCAATCCCTTACTATTTTTGAAATGCATAGAAGTGTGCATAGCGCGCCTGTTGCGCTAAGCCTGAACTACTCTCTGTAAGATGAAGCGTGATTGCGCCCTAAGCCTCACCTCTTAGGCTAAGCGCATATTGCAGAAATTTTTGTGTTGTAGAAAGCGCTAAGCGCCACCTACTGCGCTAAGCCCCAGATGCTCACTGGAATTTGAAACTCCAAGTTGGGCTTAGCGCGAGGTTAGGCTAAGCGCTTGGGCTTTAAACTCAAACATCACGTTGGCACGCTAAGCACGCCAAACGAAAATGCTAAAATGAATTAGAACTGCCATAGGCAATTACCTTTACACAAAACTTTTGCTTCTTTTGTGGTACCTACCTTTTGCGTGTGTGCATTTTGCTGTTGTGCCTCAAGTACTTTTTGCATCTTCCTTGCTTCTTCTTGCATTCCATCATAATCCAAGTAAGTAATGCTTCATTTTCATGCTTTGAACCTTAGGATAGACGAATTCTTGCTTTGTTAGCTTGCATTGCTGTTTAGGTTAGGGTTTGTTATTTTAGCATTTAGGTTGAGATGTAAGCCCATTAGGGGCAATGCTGCTAAAAGGGGTGAGGACCCCTGTGTTTTTGTTTGGAAATCACAATGAACAGGCTAAGTGCGCCTCCTGCACTTAGCCTGTTCATTGAAACTGTTAAATTTTTGGATTTCCAGATGATCGCGTTAAGTGGACCATGTCGCGCTAAGCGCTTTCATCCCTGCTGATGAACAAAAGCGATGAACCCGCTAAGCGCATCTGTGCGCTAAGCGGGACTAGTGTTTCAGACATTTAGGATTTTTAAAATTTTTGTTCAACGCTAAGCCTAACCTGTCAGGCTAAGCGCCAATATGCTTTTATTTTCAGTCCTTTGAATAAGGCTAAGCGCAGCTGCTGCACTAAGCCCATGTTGTGTTAAGGAGGTTGAGCTAAGCACGCCCTGCTGCGCTAAGCTCAACTCTCTCACTGTTTTTGAATTTTTATGGTTAGGCTAAGCACGCCCTGTGCGCTCAGCCTAAGAGTCATTCTGGTGAGGCTGAGCTAAGCGCGCCATGCTGCGCTAAGCTCAGACCCTATTCTGTTTTGAAAATTGTAGATTTAGGCTAAGCCTAGCATGTTGCGCTAAGCCTAATCTGCAGAAAAATATTTTTTGTGTCTTTAGGCTAAGCGTGAGTTTGTTGTGCTTAGCCCATGAGTAAAATTTTATAAGGCACATTAAGCCGAGCCTACTGCGCTAAGCGCTAGGTCAAATTTTTATTTTTATATTTCTGTTTTTTTGAAACTAACCCTGATTAATCTTGTTGTTTGATCTTACACTTTCATATGGCATCAAAGAAGAGAAAGGCACCTGCCACACCTTCCCAGGTCCGATATGAACAATCCAGGTTCACTTCTCCTGAGGCCTGGGAAAGTTACACTGACATTCTTGTACCTAGGAAGCTGCTTCCGGAAAGAAATGTGGTAATCTACCACACTGAGTTTGATGAGTTCAAGGAAGAACTGGAGAGAAGAAAATGGGATGAGGAATTGACCAGTTTTGATGAATCACCTAAGCAGGTGATGGTGAGAGGTCATTTGGTAATCTTCTGGAAAGAGTTTTATGCTAACATCTATGATCCCGAGGATAAATCACCTAAGCAGGTGATGGTGAGAGGTCATTTGGTGAAGTTTGATGTAGACACTCTGAACACTTTCTTGAAGACCCCTGTGATAATTGAGGAGGGGGAAGAGCTGACTGCCTACTCTAGATTTGCACTCCTGAGGCTTGATCCTCAAGAGTTGGCTGCCAAGCTCTCCATCCCAGGGAGAGGATTTGAGCTTAATGTTGATGGCTTGCCACTGAAGATCCTTAGGAAGAACATAACCATACATGCTCAAACTTGGAGTGTTCTTTCTTACTCCAACTTGGTCCCTACCTACCACACTTTTGACATCACACTGGATTGGGCCAAGTTGATTTATGGCATTATCATGAAGATGGACATGAATATGGGCTACCTCATCTCCCACCAGATTTCTATCATTGCCCAGCATGACTCCTCTAGGCTTGGATTTCCAAGCCTTAATCATAACTTTGTGTAAAGCTAGAGGAGTCACATCAGATTCCAGATCTTTGGAGAGTCTTAGCCCTGCCATTAACTTGGCATATATAAAGAAGAACTATTGTAATCTAGATGATCCAATAGTGACATTCAGAGGGCCAAGGAAGGTAAGGGGTAAGAGATCTAAGGCTCCCTCTACTTCAGCAACACCAGATGCTCATGCTCCTTCTTCATCTACTTTACCAGATCCTTCAACACCACCCATTTCAACTCCACATCTTCCATCTGTTCCTGCTCCAGCTCCTCCTATTGGACCCTCCTCATTCACTTCAGAGACATTATTTGCCATGCTGCAGAGCCTGCACAAAGGCCAGATCATCATGTAGAAGCAAGCTTCATGATTGAATCAAGATTGATTCAAGGTGTTTTGATGATAACAAAGATGATGACAAAAAGCCCAAGAGAATGATTTCAAGATTGAGTCAAGAACAATTCAAGAATCAAGAGAAATTTGATTTCAAGATTCAAGAATCAAGTTTCAAGATTCAAGAATCAAGTTTCAAGTTTCAAGTTTCAAGAATCAAGAATCAAGAATAATCAAGATCAAGAAAAGACTCAATCAAGATAACTACTAAAAAGTTTTTCAAAACATTGAGTAGCACATGAAGTTTTCACAAAATCCTTTACCAAAGAGTTTTTACTCTCTGGTAATCGATTACCAGTTTACTGTAGTCGATTACCAGTAGCAAAGTTAGTTTTCAAAAGCTTTCAAACTGAATTTACAACATTCCAATTAATTTCAAAATGGTGTAATCGATTACAAGATTTTGGTAATCGATTACCAGTGTGTTTGAACGTTGAAATTCAAATTCAATTGTGAAGAGTCACATCTTTTCACAAAAATGCTTTGTGTAATCAATTACAATGATTTGGTAATCGATTACCAGTGATAAGTTTTGAATAAAATTCAAAAGGTGTAACACTTCCAATGGTTTTCAAGTTTTTCTAAAGGTTATAACTCTTCTAATGGTTTTCTTGACCAGACTTGAAGAGTCTATAAAAGCAAGACCTTGACTTGCATTTCTATAACTTTAGAACAATTATTACAGTCCTTTACAACCTTTGAATCTCTTTGAGCATCTTCTTGAATTTCTTCTTCTTTTTCCTTTGCCAAAAGCTTTCTAAAGTTTTCTGGTTTTCTAAACCTTGAAAACAAAAGTGTGCTATTCATCTTTTTCATTCCCTTCTCTTTTTGCCAAAAAGAATTCGCCAAGGACTATCCGCCTAAATTCTTTTTATGTCTCTCTTCTCCCTTTTCCAAAAGAACGAAAGACTAACCGCCTGAATTCTTTTGTGTCTCCCTTCTCCCTTGTCAAAGAATTCAAAATGACACAGTCGGAGAATTCTTTTGATTCTTCCCTTTCAGATAAACAAAAGATTTCAAAGGACTAACTGCCTAAGAATTCTTTTGTTTCCCCTTTCACAAAGTTTCGAAGGACTAATCGCTTGAGAACTTCGTCTTACCACATTGGAGGGTACATCCTTTGTGGTACAAGTAGAGGGTACATCTACTTGGGTTGCTGTGACTGAGAACAAGAGATGGTACATCTCTTGTGGATCAGTTCTAGTGGAGGGTACATCCACTAGGTTGTTCAAAGAGAACAAGGAAGGGTACATCCCTTGTGGATCTTTGCTTGTAAAGGACTTTACAAGGTTGAAAAGAAATCTCAAGGACCGTAGGTTGCTTGGGGACTGGATGTAGGCACGGGTTGTTGTCAAACCAGTATAAAACTCTTGTGTTTGTCTTCTTCTTCCCTACACTCTTTAATTTCCGCTGTGCACTTTAATTATCGCTTTTACTTTTGGTTAAGTTTATATTTCTGTTCTTTACTTTCTTAACAACATAGTAAAAGCCTAAGAAGGGTAAATTTTAATTAGTAAAGGTCTAGTAATAATTAACTCAACCCCCCCCCCTTCTTAATTATTCCGAGGCCACTTGATCCAACACATCATCATACAGAGGTTACAGAGCTCTGGCCAGCAGCCTGCTATGAGTGTGGAGGAGTTCCTTGCACAGGTGGCTTGGCCAGGAGTCTAACCTTCTCCTTCTGGAGGGGGTGAGGCCTCCGTAGCCCAAGAGCCTGTGCCAGTAGAGGAGCCTATGCCAGATGCAGAGGATGAGCCTGTTCCTCTTGAGCCATTTATCTTTGAGATTGATCCAGTTGCTCAGGAGGAAGCAGCAGCTCAGGAGCCTACTTCTCCAGTTCATATCTCTCCAGCACCCATTCCTGAGGATTCCTAGCCATTTGCACCAGCATCGGAGCCAGACCAGCCTATTGTTCAGGATCCATCAGCTGCTCCAGTGTTGGATCTTAATGAGGATGCAGAGGATCACCCGCAGGAGGATTGGCAGGATCTTTATCTTCTTGTCTTGCATTTTGAACAGTTTATTTTGATCAGTTTATTTAGTTTATGCTTTATGTTTCAGTTATTTAAATTTCAGTCATTTAAATTCCAGTTATTTTAGTGTTGATTGCTTGTACAAAAAGATTGTTTGAACAGTGAAATGATTGAATCAAGTTTCAGTGGTTTGTTTGATATGAAATGAGTGTTTGTGAATGACTTGAATGAGCAAATGTATGAATTGAGTGGACTAGAATGATTAGATGTTTGTTTTGACCAAGCTTGTAGCCATTAGAAGAAAAAGAACATGTGATTAGAAGTATAACTGAAAATGTTAGTCAGTTTGTCAAATTGATTGTGAAGGAATGCATTGACCGTATCCCGGTGAAAGTGTGATCCTTAAATTTTGAGAGAAACGACTATCATTTAGTACTGATTTTTGCATGAATCTCTGAAGTATGGACTGAATGCGTGAATTAAGGATGATGAAGGCCATGTTTTGATTGTGATAGCTACTTAGCCAAAAAGTTGACCTTGTGCTTGAATGATTTATCCCTTGCACCCAGTTTGAGCTGAATGAATTATTGATTGATTGAACCTTGAGCCTATATAGTGTTATCTCCTAATACCTTGTCTTAGGTTGTAGGAGAGCATCATCCACAGAAAGCTTGGTTCAAAACAAATTTGTCCTAAATTTGGGGGAGTTATATGTTAAAGCAAATTTGTCCCATATTTAGGGGAGATACTATGTAAGAATTGAAATGGTCAAAGTAAATAGCATACACACATTATTTCTGTATATACACACATTGTTTTATGTGTTAAAAAAAACTATAAGTATAAATAAAAATGTATAAAAGTGTGTGTGTTGCAAATCAATGAAATGAAGCTAAGTGCCTAAAAAGAGGCAAGTATTGGGGTGGGAATGAATGAAAAGTAAAGGTTTATCTATGGACGAATGTTCTCCTAGAATCTAAGCTTTTGAATCCTAGAAAAACCATGATTTGTTGGCAGCCTAACCTCATTACAAGCCTAGAAAGTCCTTCGGATTCATTTTGTGTGTTTATTTCTATATGGTATGAGATGAAATGCAAAAATTAGGACTTGTGTTAGTTGTTTGTGATGGAATGAGCCTAAACACTTGAGCTTGAGTGAAACAATGACTGTGAGGCTTTGGTTGATGATTCTTTCCTTGATATTTTCCATTCTCACTAGCTTATTTCAGTTGTGACTCTAATGCATATGTTCTTATCTTTGAAAAGCTACATGTTTGTAAAAAGCAATTGATTAAAGCATTCCATGATATTCATTTCATATGATTGAATTTCTCTGTGAAGCAAACACTATTTGGATTGACCACTATATTTTGTCACTTGAGGACAAGTGAATTGTTCTTTCTTTGCTTGAGGACAAGCAAAACTGTAAATTTGGGGGAGTTTGTTAGCTGTCTTATACGACTAACTTTTGTATAGAAAACATTTTCCAAAACTTGTATAGTTTCCCCAATTTATTGTTATTTTGTAGGGATTTGTAAATAAATCTTGTTTTATTGTTATAGCTGTCTCTAGAGTATCTCCCATGTGATTTAATGACAAAATTTGCACAATTTCAGGTCAAAAGAGGCTAAAATCTTGAAGTGCTAAAAGGAGCAGTCGCGCTAAGCAGACCCTGTAGGCTCCACGCGCATCCACTGCTAAGCGCAGTTTCAGCGCGCTAGCGTGACAAGGGAATCTGGAAGAGCACAAGGATCAAGGTCGCGCGCTAAGCACGAGAGCAGCTTGCTAAGCAAGACATTTGTCTCTTGCTAGGCTCAGCACACTACTGGTGTCAAGCCCAAATCTACTTACTCGCGCTAAGCGCGAAGGTGGCGCTAAGCACGATGTCGCAATTTCAGAGCCTATTTAAGCCTGAATTGTCAGAATTAGGGTACAATTTTGAGAGACCATAGCTACATATTTTGGCACAGACTTTGAGAATAGTGCTCTGGAGGCAGCAAAGAGGATCAGCTTTGCAGAGAAGCCTAGGGTTCTTCAATTAGAGAGAGATTAGTAAGTTGTAGGGTGATTGTGAGGTGTTGAGAAGAAGAGGAGGGATCCCCCTTCTTATGTAAGGAACAATTATTCTGTACTCTCAATCTCATTTGTGTTAGGGTTTTTCTGTAATGGCTGGCTAAACACCCTTGTTGGGGATTTCTAAGGAACAACTGATGTAATTACTTTCATATCTAATTAATTGTGTTTTATGTGTTCAATGCTTCTTTCAATGCTTAATTTCTGCATGCTCTTGGTCTAATCACCCATTTGTGTGTACAGTTAGGTGACTTTATCATTGGGAAATATATTGTTGCCTTAAAACTTGATAGAAGCAGGACTGAATAACCACATTACTAGGGATGGATTATTGGGGTTTTGGTTTTCTGATTATGCTGTTACGATAATGTTGTTTAAGTTAAGCCTAGTCTTACAAGAGGGATCTGCGGACAAAACTTAGGTTAAATTAGTCTAAACTTACGAGGGATCGAGGTTTAGTATTTTAGGCTATAGCATAGAACGCAAAACCATAATTGATTAGAGAAATATCTTCATATGCATCAGCTTGTTTGTTTGAAAGACCCAACACTTTTTACCTATTGTTGTCAACTTTTACTCACTTGCATTTATTGTTTTTACCATAGAAGTATTTTATATCTGTTTTTAACCATCGATTATCAATGTTGTTCCAACAATGCCTTACTTCTGAATAAAACTTTGTCTAATAAGCAAGTTCCCTGAGTTCGATACTCGGATTACTCCATTTTAATTTTAAATACTTGATGATCCGATGCGCTTTTCGGTGTTTCATTTCCCTTGAATATAATTGGAGAAAAAGGAACCATAAGGGAGAGTGAACAGAACTCAGCATCCACATCAAGAAATTCATACATGACTAACTCAAGTCATACCTCAAACCATTCAAGTCAACCATATAGTCAAATAACAAGACAAATACAATTAAACATCAATTTATAACTATAAATATTTCAGGGTGTTACACTTTCCATGGCCCTTCAATCATAGAATGTTTGCAAGAGTAAGTACTCCTCCTGATCCATTTTTTCATCAGAAACCTTAGCAAAGCTCTTGGGACTTTTCATCCTTACTAATTGATGATTATTCTCTTAAAAAATATTTATGATAATAATAGTCTTACCATTATATTAAATTATCATAAATATTTGTTAATCTATTTAAAGCTTTAAATTTATTGACTCACATATAAGTTTAAACAAATTAACCAATTTAGAGGTGAATATATATATATAAGTTTATTTAAAAGACTTTACCACAAAATAGAATTCTATAAAAAAAAGTATTTCATAATTTTTAGGCTTAAATATATTTTTCTTCCTTGTAAGTTAGTCTTTTTTTATGTTTTTGTCCCCCTTTGGGGAGTTCTACAAGCTTTCAAACATCGTTATTTTGAAACTGGTCCAACTCTTTTTTTGCATTGCTTTAACTCAGCATTCATCAAACATAGCGTCATCTATGTATTTTGGCTCGATCTTTGACAATAACATTGTATGCTTGAGTGAGTTCCTTGTCTGGACTTTGTCCTTAGGATCACCAATGATTTAGGACTCTGGATGATCTTTCCTTAGCAAACGTCCACTTGGTTATCTAACTTCTTCAGGATCATCCTCACTAGAGTGTTGGACGCAAGCTTATCTTAACTAGACACAATAGCAGACTTGACGATATTTTCTACTTTCATCTTTGCAAAGGACTCATCCAGCTTTGACATTGTAGTGTTAGGCTTGTTGTCATTAAATCTTGCATGAATGGACTCTTCCACAGTCAAGGTTCTAGAGTTGTACACTTTATATGCCTTGGACGATTCGGAGTATCCATGTAAGATTCTAGAATCACATTTGGAGTCAAATTTTCCAAGGTTATCCTTGGTATTTAAAATAAAAATTGACATCCAAATGGATGGAAAAATTATGGTGAATACCATTATCTTAGAGTGGAAAAATTATGGTGGATACCATTCTCTTCACAAAAATTTTCAAAAAGATTGTTTTCAAACTCTCCCCCGTGATCACTTCTGATTGAAGAGATACAAATGTCTTTTTTGTTTTGAATCTTTTAGCAAAATTTATAAAAGGTATCAAAAGACTCATCCTTGTGGGTTAGAAACCTGGCCTATGTCCATCAGGTGTAATCGTCCACTATGACCAGTCCATATTTGCATCCAAAGAGGGATGCAGTCCTAGTTGGTCCAAACTAGTCAAGGTGTAGGAGCTCTAAAGGCCTAGAAGTGGAAACTATTTTTGGATTTAAAAGAACTTTGTACTTGTTTCCCTTTTTGGCAAGCTTCACAAAGAAAATCATATTGATATGACAGCTTTGGAAGTCCTCTTACGAGGCTATGCTTTTTAAGCTTTGAGATTAACCTTAAGCTAGCATGACCAAGCTTCTTATGCCATATGCAATGACTCTCTTTGACTGAGAGTAAGCACGACACCTTTTGACTAGATAGATCACCAAGTTTAATCTTATAGAAATTTCCTTGTCTCTTAGCATAGAATAATGAAGATTTGTTCTTATTATGGACGATACACATATCCTTGTTAAAGGTGACATTTTATCCACTGTCACATAATTGACTTATGCTCAGCAGATTATGCTTCAACCCTTTAACAAGTAGAACATTATCTATAGAATGATAGGGAGGAAAACATACCTTACCTACACTAGTTATCAGACCTTTTTGGTTCCTTCTGAAAATGACCACCCCACCAAACATAGGGCTTGAGGATTGGAACATAGACTTTTCACCTGTTATGTGTCATGAGCAGCCACTATCCAAGTACCATGACCGGTGTTTCTTTCCTGCTATCAAGGAGGTCTACAACAAAAATTATTTTGCTCTTAGGTACCCAAATCTTATGGGGTCCTTTTCTTTGTTAGCATGTGGGTGGTGGTAAGCGCTGGACGGACCCCTTGATAAGTATCCCTTTTCAGGGAGGTCCTTGAACTTATGAGTTTCATGATCCACTTTTCCAAAGGAATAGCAAATAGTGACTTCTTCACCATGTACAATCTTTTTGCCTTTGAAACCATGGCCAGATTTGTCTTTGGGGCTTCTTTTCACCTTAATAATTTTGTTAAGGGCTTCATGACCACCAACAAATTTGCCTAGTTTATTTCTCAGGGTTTCTATCTCCTCATAGAGTCTTACAATCACAAAAGGTAGTTTCAAGACCTCACATCCCTTAAGCTTACAATTCAAATTAGAAGACATCTTTTTGTAATGGTGACATTCCGTCTAAAGATCTGAGTTCTTTTTTTTCAGCTTGTCAAGTTCATTATTAGTAAGAGTTCATTCTTTTTGAAGTAAGATTTTTTGTTTAAGCATTTCCTTGTGCCTTTCTTTCGAATCTTCAAAAGTTATGGTTAAGGATTTTACCCTCTCCTTCAAGTCTTGAAAATCCTTAAGAAGAGTTTTTTGTCCATTGGATACCTTTACGTCCAGTAGTGCCTTAACTTCCTCACAAACAGAGGCATCTTGTACATTGCCAGGTGTTCACTTCCGGCAAGTGCACTGGATCGCACAAGTAGTATAAAATGGTAAGAACCGAGTATCGAACTCTCGGGGAACTTGTGTTATTTGGTAAGCTATTTCAACAAATAGGTGTCTGGTGTGTAAAAATAAGTGTGAATATGAAAAAGTGTATAAACTATCTGTGCAAAAAGAAAGAAAATCACGTGAGAGAAATGATGTGTAAACAACAAGTAGAAAACATGTCGGCCTTCCTAATAGGTGCCTGATGCTAAAAAGATATTCTCTATCTAGCAATGCTCATGTGTTCCTATGGTGTCTCCTGAGATACTAAACCCCGATTCCTCATGATAGTTTAGCCTAATCCTGATCAAGAATCATCCACAGATTCCTCTTGTAGGACTAAACTCAACCAGGACCGCATTAAAACACACATACGCAACTAAATTATCGCACCCCGATTCCTCGTGATAGTACAACAACTTAGCCCTGTACTATCAAGGACTTTAGAGTCAAATTAGTTTCCACTGTTGAATGACCCTAACAAAGCATGCATCTACGTGATCAAGGTAAAGGCATACTGGAGTGAAAAGCAAATAGCACAGAGAACACACAAAACATCATTAAATAGATAGAAATATATTTACATCAGCTACCTACAGGGAAGATCCAACAAAGGATTTAGCTTTCCATAACCAGGAAGCCTTCTTTACAACAAAGAGAAGAACAAGATGAAAGATTGCAAAAATACAAGTGGTGAGGATGTGTCATTCACCTCTAGGATCTCACAAACTCATCTCAAGCTCTCAAACTGGCTCCTGCTTCAAGCTCTAGTCTCTACAGATCTTCACACAGCAAAATCTCTCAAAACTCTCTGGAACTTGGACCTTTCTCTCTTTAGAATCTCTAGACATGCAAAGCTCTGAATCCCAGTCCAAACTCTCCCTCTAAGTATTTATTACCTATACTTAACAGAAAATACTTATAACATTACAAAATAACCATGAATTGGAAGAGTTTGATACAATTTACACTAGTTTTATACACAAAAGTTGGTCGAGTTCACCGACAAGTGGTTTCCAAGACAAAATGAACTTGATGAGCTTTCTTGAGATCCTCATGCTCTTTTTAAAGATATTGAAAACATTTATTTATTTTTCTATAAGCTTTAGAGACACGAGCAGAGGCCGATAGGAGTTGATTGTATCTTTTAATTAAGTCATCTATGGATTTGAATATTAGCTCTTCACAATCAGAGTTGATAATGTCATCAGGCTGAGAGTCCTCATTATCTGAACTTGGGTCCAATGTTGGGTCTGCTTTGCTGGTGGACACATCAGCCATTAGACATAAGATGGCTTCTCCCTCATTGTCTTCATCAGACGAGGAATCATCCAAGTCCTCCCAAGTGCTTATAAGGCTCTTCTTTTTGGATTTGAAGAATTTCTTCTTCTTATCTTTTGTCTTTTCATGGTCAAGACATTTCGACTTGAAGTGCCCTGATTTCTTGCACTCATAGCAGATGATTGGACTTTTCTCTTTCTTGTGATCATACTTAGCTCATCATCTTCTTCATTAGAGTTGTCATTAGATTCTTCCTCTGAAGCATCATTCACAGCAAGGGATTTGGACAACGACTCTTTGGATGCAGAGCGGTATTTTGGTCTTTGAACTATAATGGCTAGAATTTTTTTTTAGTTCCTTCATCTTAAGCAAGCTCTTTCTCATGGTCTTTAAGGATTCCGACGAGCTCTTCAAGAGTCATTGAATCAAGATTCTTGATGGCTCTTAATATTGTAACTTGCGGTCTCCACTTTCTAGATAAACTTCATAAGATTTTATCAATGTGATGATAATTAGCATAATGTCTACCTAGAGACTGAAGCTCGTTCATAATGCTTTGGAAGCATCCAAACATGGTTTTGATATCTTCTGCCTCTTCCATACTAAAGAGTTTACACTTACATGTCAGAAGGCTCAACTTGTTACATTTTACCTCAAAGGACCCTTCGTAGGTAATGACTAAGGTGTCCCAGATCTGTTTGGCACTTCTAAAGTTGTGAACTTTGGAATAGTCTTCTTGAGATAGAGAGCACATCAGAGCATGTGTTGCTTGAGAGTTAAGAAGAAATCTAGACTTATGTTCATCTGTCCCTGGGGATCTCATTTCTTTGAACGTCTAAAGGAATGTGATTGCCTTTTTCTACAATGTCCCGCATATCAATGTGAGTGGATTCAAAGAAGGCAATCATTCTTTCTTTCGAGTATTCGTAGTTGGCTCCCTTGAACATGGGAGGCTTATTCGCAGCATATCCTTCTTCCATCGTTACAAGAATTTCCTTTCCTTTACTTTGTTAAGAGCTCAACCTAGAGGCCAAGCTCCTATACTAACTGAAGTACCTAAAACACACTAGAAGGGGGGAGGGGGTTGAATAGCTTGATGGATAAAAAAACAATTTTACAGAAACTGTTAAAAACTTTTCTCAAACAAATACCAATGGATGGAGGGTTTTGTTCAAGGGGTTTGAAATGTTGTGCTTAGAAAACCTGTTCACTAAACTTGGATATGATAGTGTAGAAGTGACTTATAGAAACAAACTATTTATATAAAAGCAATAATGAAAACACAAAGGTTTTATACTGGTTCACCCGAACTCTTGGACTACATTCAGTTCTCCTTTAAACCTTAAAGGGTTCCACTAATAAAATCTTTGATTAGAACCAAGTATTCTCAATGTCATTTCTGGCTACAACGAGTACTCTCTAGGCCACTCCTGGCACTACACTTAATCTCCCCCTGAGATTAAGAACCAAGTATTCTTTGTCAATATGTCACTCCTGGCTTTCACAAACAATATATGTTTGATAGAGAATGTATTCTAATCACTCAAATAGTGTTTACCCAGTAGGCTCAAATACAATGAAACTCGCAAACTTAGCAAAGCTAAGATTTACTCAATTTGCTCAAGTTTCCTTTGTCCATTGGACTGACAGCGTTACAACACTTTTTTGTTTTGTCTTAGAATGTTCTATTATGATTCAATTAACTTTAACACGAAAATCTTCAAGCTTTATATAGACTTCAGAGCTTCGATCCATTGAGAGATCCCAGTTAACTATTTCTAATAGCTTTGGCGCTAGACACAAGGTCGTTATTGTACAGAGAGAGACTGGGGACCACAAACACATTCTACAACATATCTTCAGAGAAGTACAATCTGTCAGTGTCACCTAGTACTCAGAGCTGACTTTAAGTGTACAAATTGAAAGAAACTTTAATAGCATAAGACAAAAGAAATTAATAATGTCGAGACAAGACAGTTTGAATCAAGTAATTGTGCGATATGGCACAAGTTTCTTACTAAGCCTATGGATGTTACTTTCTTGTGATTATTTTTAGTTCTTGAGGATCGAGTAATTGTTTCATTGCTTTTGTACTGTGAGCCAAATGCTAAAGCACTTGTCTTCTAAGGGTTGAACGTTGAAGCGGTATTGTCCAATGATTAATACTTTGTTTATCATCCAGAGGCCTTTCAATTCATGTTTTTCTACTTGTAAGTCATTGAGAGATATATAAACCTATAACTTAAGCATGAAAGGTTAATATATAAAACCTTAGGGATTTAATTGTTTGGTACAATCCAACGCGATTTGGACGCAGCTAGACTTAACGACTTGGAGGATGATGCCCCTTTTTTAAAGCCTAGGCCAAACTTGTCATGGGGATGTTAATGGAATTTTAAAAGCATGGTTAAAGTATTAGAACTTTCTAAGAACTTCCCAAAGTCTTTTGTTAGACCAACAACCCCCTCTTAGTTTTTTAACTGTGGAGGATTTGTCAGTCTTACTGGCTTGACTCAGACTCTCTTCTAGACTCTGGATTTTTTTTTTTGGATTTTCAATTGATTTCTTCAGCTCAGTATTTTCACATAGATAATTTATATGTTTATTTATACTTTTTGCACTAAAGAGAAATCATATGAATATTTTGAAGAAAAACATCATAGAGCATATTTTTTCATTGTCTAATGAAGCACAAGAAGAGGTATCAGATTCAGAGCAAGATTTTACCTCAACTTTTTTTATTAGTATATGCCATCAGACAGATGTTGGCTTGCTCATCATTTGAATTGCTACTATTCTCACTATCTAAGTCATTCTAGGTGAACATCAAACCTTTTTTTTTGTCACTTGAGGGTATCTTTTCTACTTCAGCTAGGGACTCTTAGCTTTCATGTGTTTAGGTTTTCAACATTCAAAATAGATTATCTTATTGCCCTTCTCTTTGTATTTCTTTTTTACTCTTGTGTCCTTTCTTCTGGAGGAGTGTTGGAACTTTCTTTCTTCTTCATCATCTACTTGAGCTTTCTGGACATGAGAGAAATCTCCAAAACTATTGTCTTAACCATTTGACTCAGCCATTTCTAGTTATGAACTTTAGAAGAGCTCTTTTCTTCTTCTTGTCTAGAGTTAGTCTCTCCAAACTTGAAGGTAGAGGAATCTCTCTTTGAAATATGATCCCAGTTTTGAAGATGAATTTTATGAACTCTTAGGATGACCAACAGTTCTTTTCTTCTTTTTTAGATTTCAAGCTTCTTGGATGGTTGTCGTTTTCAGTTCCTAAACCATGGAAAAGTTGTCTAGGATCTTCAAATTTATCTAAGCTTTGGTGAAGGTGTGTCCTAAAGTTTCAAGTTCATTTAGAAGTACTTGAAGCCTTCCAAACATCATTTACAAACTCTCCTTTTCTCATAGAGAAGCTCTTAAAGTGCCTCATCAGAGTGACATCTTTTCCCAATTGAACATCTTATATTCCTTCATAGTTGATGCTCAATGAGTCCTAGATCTCTTTGGCTGTCTTCAGTCTACAAATCTTGTTATACTCATTTCTTGATAGAGCACATGTCAAAGTGTAACGAGCTTTTGTGTTAAGCTCCATTATAGCAAGATCTATGTCTGTTCATTCTGCTTTTGGTCTAGGAATGGGAATGTCCATTTATAATAATCAACCAAAGTTTTTACTAAGTGGACTTCATGTACATCTCCATTGTGTCCTTCCAGTATGGATAGTCCTATCTTGTGAAGCCTAGTGGTCTCATGAGGGATGCTTCCTCAGCAATGAACTGATCATTGTTGTTGTCATTTGTCATCATGGTCTTTTCCTCTAGACATTTTTAGGTGCGCAACCCAGAGGCTAAGTTAAGATACCAAACTATAAAGGAAAATATCACAAGAAGGGGGGTTGAATTGTGATTTTTAGAAATTTTAAAACCTTTTTCTAAAACAACAATGCTATCTTTTAATGGTGAATTATGACGTAAAGCAGATATCAAATTTTCACAAAATAATTCAAACGATAGTTTCAACTCTTTTAAAACAAACAGAGATTTTTAAATGCAAATATCGAATTTGAACCCTGAGTTAGTTAAAAGCATAAACGAGAAAATAAATAAGATAAGACATAAAAAATTATATTAGTTTGTTCAACCACGGAAACTACGTTTAGTTCTTGACAAATCACCAAGTTTCACTAACTTCTTATCACTACCACTTCTGGCTCCTAAACTCAAGCTGTACACCGAGCTTGTTACAATCATTATTCTTTGTCTTAGCAAGCCACTGTTGGCTCTAACACCAATAAGAAGATTTGTTTGTTTGATTGCACAATGACTAACATCAATTGTCCTACAAATGAATAGACAATCTTAGCATGTTGTCATACCCTAATTTCGTCCGGGGACTATTGCTTGATGGCATGCAACCATTAATTGACCGCTTCAAAGTACTTGGCACCCTTTGTTGCACAATATGTGAAGTCCCGAGACGTGCCGAAAATCAAAAGGAAGCGTTGTTACGCAATCCGTGAAATTCCGTAACGTGACAGAAATCCAAAGGAAGTATTGTTACGCAATCCGCGAGTTTCCGTAACTTTTTCGAAAGCTAAAAAAGAGTAATTACATGATCCGTAAGGTTCCGTAACCTTACGGAAAGAAAATAAGTATCGTTACAAAATTCGTAAAGTTTTGTAACGTTACGGAAAAAGAATCACCAAAAAAGTAAAGGGGGTGTATTTAGTAAAAAAGGGGTGCAAATAGCAACCAGGCCCACTTGGGCCTTCTAGATTCTTCCTCCAGAAGGCGGTTGCTTCTGGAGGAAGCAACCTGGCTCACCTGGGCGAGCTGGGTGGCAAGCTCCTCCCCTATTTTGCTATAAATAGGGGGAGGAGTGACGAAGAAAAGGGCTCAGCCTTCTTGGCACTTCGTATTCACTTGAAATTGCTGAGGAAAATTGTTTCCGTGAAGAAAATCCAAGCCGAGGCGCTTCCGTAACGTTTCCGTGGGTGATTCCATGAAGTTTTTCAACCGTTCTTCGTCATTCATCGTTCATTCTTCATTGTTCGTCGGTCTTCAACCAGTAAGTACCCCAAATCGAGCTTTTCAATTCATTCTATGTACCCGTGGTGGTCCCCATATGTTTCGTGTACTTTTATTCTCGTTTCATTTACTTTCTGTACCCCCTTTTGACGTGCTTCAGTCATTTATTTAAGTCATTCCTCGCCTAATCAAAAAATAAAATAAATTTCCACCGATCGGAAGAAAAGAAGGTTCCCCCAACCCCCAAAGCCCTAGTAATATGTTTCACTAGGAAAGGGACCGGCTCCAGGCCCATGTACCCCCCGACAGTACCCAAGCCAACGTCGTTTGCATATCAAAGCAATTAGGTCGTTCCGTGGAAGTATACCCCTCCCGCTTTCGGAGAAAGAGTTGCAACCGAAGTTGACTCCTTGTCAGCCAAGGTGACCAACATCACCGGCCTTAGTGGCGTAACCCACAGTGGTCGGCTGTTCGCTTCCCCCCACTCGGCGGAACTGCCCTCCAAGGGGAAAGCGCCCATGATCCAAGAGCCCACAGACGTAGCCACCCCCTCAAAAGAAGTGGACCCTCCGGTGGTAAAAGGAGCTGAAAAGAAAGAAGGTCTTCAAGGAAAGACGGTGACTTTGGAAGAAGCTCATGAGTTCCTTCGTCTCATCCAACAAAGCAAGTTTAAAGTAGTTGAGCAACTAAATAAAACTCTGGCAAGGAACTCGAGGCGCTTCCGTAACGTTTCCGTAGGTGATTCCGTGAAGATTTTCAACCGTTCTTCGTCATTCATCGTTCGTTCTTCAATGTTCTTCGGTCTTCAATCGGTAAGTACCCCAAATCGAGCTTTTCAATTCATTCTATGTATCTGTGGTGGTCCCCATTTGTTTTGTGTACTTTTATTCTCGTTTCATTTACTTTCCGTACCCCCTTTTGAGGTGCTTCAGTCATTCCTCGCCTAATCAAAAAATAAAATAAATTTCCACCGATCGTTTGATTTGTAATATCCGTTAATTTCTGTTAAAATGAAATCCGACCGTTCGATCGTGCCGTAACCACGTTGGAAATCAAAAAAGAGGTAAAATAATAATATAATAATCAAAAAATACCTTTTAGTAAAATAAAAGCGAAAAAATCAATCGGACATTTCTCTTTGGGATTTCTCTTTCTTAATTGAATTGACTAATAACTAAAGTGAAACTAAGGCTAAAATCAACTCGCAAAGTCAAGCTCGTCCACAAAAAATCACTAAAAAGGATTTGAAAGTTCAATATCTCAATTTTTCTTACCAAGTAAATGGATCATTTTTAAGGTCCAACGCCTTAAAATGATCACCTTCCAAGTAAAAAGAATCGCTTGATTCACCCTTAAAAAGAACTACGTAGGTCTGATTTCCTCTTCGATGGAGGGTACGTAGGAGCAACACCCCGCTTTTGTCGACCTCTAAAATAAAAAAGGAAATAAAAGTTAAGGTAACACAATTTCACACAATTCTAAAAAATAGGCTGTTGTCCTTTGGGACAAACGTGAGAGGTGCTAATACCTTCCTCAAACGTAAATACAACTCCCGAACTTGGAATATTCTTTTTGACTGGTTTCCTTCAGTTTTTTGACGTTTTCCACAAATAAACGTTGGTGGCGACTCCGAGCATCTTTCCTCCTTTGGAAAGCGCACCCATGAGCCTCGCCTCGCTCGCCCGCAAAAGGGCATGTTGCGACGTTGGCGACTCCACTGGGGACTGTTTTTTTGTGAGTTAGGCCTATTTTAAGGAATTGTGGAATTGTGAAACTTTGTGTGTGCATTTGTTGAACTGTGTAAAATGTAATGAATGCTGTCTTTTCCATATTTTTACACTGCATTCTAAGCACCCACAGGTTTGAGTAAAAAAGGGGCCTTATACCCGGGTTCATGGGAATCTAAGGAGTGGAGGTGAATCTATGATCATGCTAGGTCTCCGACTTGCTTGATAATAGTGAAACCTCGTCTAGAGGTTTCTCTCTTTATAATATGTTGTCGCTGGTATTCCATACCGCCACAATATTATTATCTTGAGTGATGATACCTCTAGAAAACAGCCATGTGAGTTATGAATCGTTGGGAGTAGTTATTAGAGACCCCTAGATATTATCCTATAGGTTCCCAAATAAGGGCATAGAGCAAAAACGCTCCGTGCCATTTGTTCTCATGCATTTCTCTGCAAATAGCACATAAATTATAGTCTTGCTAGTGATATTTTGTTTCTCTAGAGTAATACGTCACTTTTTAATACACACGTTGAGGCGCCATAATGCCTAAAACGTAGTATTAAAAAGATGGATCTTTTTGGTCTCGTATATGTAAATTACCCTTTTGTTTTGTTTTCTTTCCATTTCATGCATGCGCATTGCATCATTCATATCGGAGTCTTGATCCACCCCTTTTTTAGGTAAATGATGGGGACAAATCAAAATGGAAAATGATTTTATCAAGTCAAGATTAAGGGTCTAGATGTCGCCAGCCTTAAGGAGTTGGGACGGTTGATGGGACCCCTCCAAAGGCAAGCCTTCCGCAAAGTGTACGGAAAGATTTTAGATTTGACCGCAACGGAGGTATTTACGGAAGCTGTTGTATCCCTCGCCCAATACTATGACCAGCCGTTGAGATGCTTCACATTTGGGGACTTCCAAATGGTACCGAGTATTGAAGAGTTTGAGGAGATATTAGGATGCCCTCTTGGGGGAAGAAAACCGTATCTTTTCTCCAGGTTTCTTCCCTCCTTGAGTAAGATTGCAGCTGTGGTCGGAGATTCGGCAAGAGAGTTGGATCGTATGAAGCAAACTCGAAACGGCGTAATGGGCCTACCGCGGAAATACTTGGAAGGCAAGGCAAGGGATATGGCAAGTCAAGAAAAGTGGGTCCCGTTTGCGGATATACTAGCTTTGCTGATCTTTGGGGTTGTCCTCTTTCCGAACGTGGACGGTTTGGTGGACCTAGCCGCAATTGATGTTTTCCTTGCATATCACCATAGCAAGGAGAGCCCAGTGGTGGCTATCTTGGTGGACTTATTTGATACATTTGACCGAAGGTGCGAGAAGAACAGCGCACGGATCGTCTGCTGCTTACCCGCTCTTTGTGTGTGGTTGGTTTTGCACCTATTCCGACAAGACATAAGACACCCATGTCCGCTTCAAAGTTATCGCTCGTGCGTCAAAAAGAGAAGAGTCGATTGGGACCAACACTTGGCTGGGATAGGAGGCAGCACAATCAATTGGTTTCCTCGATGGAAGGAAGGAAAGGAGGGAGTTCTTTTCTCATGTGGGGACTACCCTAACGTTCCGTTGATAGGGACGAGGGGTTGTATTAACTATAATCCCGCACTTGCCATAAGACAGCTAGGGTACCCCATGAGGGGAGCGCCAACGGAAGAGAGCCTCTCGCCTTTCCTTGTGAGATATTTCGGCGCGCAAAGTCTCAAGGTTGTACAAAGAGTCCACAAGGCGTGGAGAAGTCCGTTGAGGAAAGATAAAGAACTTAGGGGCATCCGTAATGGCATCATCGGTGGTTATCATGAATGGCTAAGGGTTCATACGCAAGGGTTAGATTGGCTCTCCAAGTTGAAAGTTATCAATGAGGAGAACTTCGAAGCTCCGGAAGAGGATGAAGAAGTCCAAGCTCTAAAATTAGAGCTAGGAAAGGCAAGACTCGCCAAAGAGAAATTCAAGTCAGCCGCTACAAACATCCGGAAAGAGTGCACCGAGTTACGAGAGGAAAATGCGACCACTGCAAGAGCCCTTGAACAAGAAACCAAAAGGGCCCGCAAGGAGAAACATGGCCGAGATAAATTCCGAGGAGCTTTGTGGGGCAGCAACAATGAGCTCAAGCTCCGGAGAGAGGAAAGGGACCAGTCACGGGTGCATGGCATGATCTTAAAGGAAGAGTTAGCTGCTTGCTCTAGATCCAAGAGGAGTTTGGCTCAACACTTGGAAGCCACGGAGCAAAGCATGCTAGCTATCATAGGGCAATACAAGGAAGAGTTAAACCAGTCGTTGACCCATGAACAAAAGCTAGTAGAGGACTTCGCACAAGTGTATGCCGAGAAGGAAGCAAGAGGGAGGGTGATTGATGCATTGCATCAAGAAGCGACCATGTGGATGGATAGGTTCGCCTTGACCTTGAATGGAAGTCAAGACCTCCCGCGACTACTAGCCAAAGCAAAGGCCATCGCTGAAGTGTGTACAACCCCCGAGGAAATTCACGGGCTAATCAATTACTGTCAACACATGATAGATTTGATGGCCCATATAATTAGAAACCGTTAGGTTCTGTTGTAACACTTTTGTATGATCTTGGCTAGATAAAAGCTTTGTTCCTTTTTATAAAATGAGAAGTTCTGAAACTCATCACGTTATCTAAAAAGGGGCCTTGAGGTGGATCCAAGTGCTCTGATCATTCATTAGCATATTCATGTTTTGGTGGCATACTCACCATTGTTTGTTTCTTTAGGGAACTCACCATAACTAAGAAAGCGCAAAGGCACCCCTATAACACTCGATCCAGAAAAATGGATAATGAAGAGGGAGTGCAAGAACAGATGAAGGTCGACCTATCGGCCTTAAAAGATCAAATGGCTTCTATCACGGAGGCCATGCTAAAGCTTCAGAAAACTATAGAAGATAATGCCACGACAGCCGCCTCCAATACAGCTAGGGAAGCGGAACCGATGCTACAGCCCGCAATAAACTTGGGCCGAGACAGAAACACGACGGTGTTCGGTCGGAGGTATAGTCCTCAAGCCTACCCTTATGGTTTGCCTCCGGACTTCACTCCCCGTACCGCTCTAGACGATCTGAGCCAAGCCCCTACCTTCGAGGGGCAACTCCCTCCTTATGCCGACTATCCTCTGCAAGAAGATGATGAAGGAGAGGCCTATCTAGGCCCTCTACTTCCCCTCAAGGATCCGGCCCCCCATGAATTGTCCCAACCAAACATAGTTCGCCATGTCCCGTCTCCACCCGCACCCGTTAAAGAATCCGTTCCCTTTGCAAAAGATAAGGGAAAGAGGCAAAAACACCAAAAGGGGGTAGTTTTACAAATTATTTACCAAAAAGAGGCTATTTTGAAATTATTTCTGGGGGGGTCTGTTTTTTTATTACAAAGCGCCCCCCAGACAGGCGCCTCCACTGTGCACGTGACACGTGGCACAGCAGGTAGCGCCCCTGACGCGGGCGCCTTTCGTAGCGCCCAGGGGTCAGGCTCCACTGGTGGCGCCCCTGCTACAGGCGCTACTGCTAGCGCAGGGCAGCCAGGCGCCTGCCCCCCCACACCCCTCCCCCCCAGCCTCTTCTTGTCACACCCCCCCAGCCTCTTCCCACACCCCCCAGCCTCTTCCCACACCCCCCCACCCCAAAATTGTATATTTTTTTATATTGTTTATCAAAAATTTAAATTTTGTTTCATTTTTGTTATTAGTATTATTTGTTATTTTTTTATATTCCCACACCCTCCACCCCAAAATTTCAATAAGATTATTTTTTATACACTCTAAATTGTATATATTTTAATTTGTTTATAAAAAATTTAAATTTTTTTCATTTTTATTATTAGTATTATTTGTTATTTTTTTATATTTTATTATTCTCTCTTTTTGAAGTATATATAAGTACATTTTCAATAAAATACATTTTCACCTAAAATACATTTTGAAATCCTAAAATGTTTTAAAATGCTTTTTGATTTGGTCAATTCTTTTTTGATTTGGCCATTAAATTACGTTAGAGATCACTTTTGGTTTATGTGTCATTAACATTATGGTTATTTATTTTTATTTATTTTAAAAGCATTGCACAATAAGATTGAAACGTTGAAGTGACAATAATATAAAATTAACATGAAAATAAATCATACAAAGTACATGACAATATGAAACACATGGAAAAAAATAATACAAAGTACATGAAAATGTTAAACCATGTGGAAAAAATGTAAACTCATTATTAATCAATCATCACTATGTCTGTGATGCCGCGACAAAGTCCCACATGGCCGGTCCCAATTTCTAGCTGCCCTATCAGGATTTCTTCTTCTAGGATTCGCCCTTTCATCCACTTGGTCAGCCTCGGCAGAGAAATCATGACGTAAATCGACCCCTAATAAGTCGTCCATGTCGGGTATATCTCCAGGTACATTCCACGGACCAGCAAGTGGGGCATTTGGGGTCGATACTTGACCACTTTGGGTAAATGAAGGAATTCCCGTTGAAGAAGGAGAGGACCCGAATATGCCTGCAAAAACCCTGGTTGAAAATCATGTGGGTATGAATACATCGGCGGCATCTGAGACGGTTCTTGGGTGAATACCGGCGGTGTGTAATACATTCCATGTTGTCGTTCTGGCATCGGAGGCAAACTATATGTTGTTGCATCAACAGTTTACCGATGTCGCGCTAAGCCTCGAGTCTCCACACTTTGCCGTAGTATATTAAACTGTTGATGTTCAAATTGTGGCTGAGAAGGGGGAGCATCTTCATGTGCCTCAAGTATCCTATCCTCTTCCTCAGACAAAAGAGTGATCTTCTCGATACATGGCAATAAATCGTCAAAAGTACAAACCCTTCTCCCAACAGGCGACACCATAAAATGTAGTGTTTTAGCGATTTCACCCTGCATAGAAAATAAATGAATAGTTATTAAAATAATCTTCAATAAGCGCAACATTCTTTTCTAAATTATAATGGACAATGTATACCAATAGTCCTCTTCTTGCATGTTTTGGGTCGACATAAACTTTTGTTTTACGCCTGTACCACCTCATATATTCAGAGTTCAGACTGAGGGTCCCTGTTTGTGGCGGCGTTTGCTCTACTCTCCTTTCATAACGACTATTCCATTCATTAAGCGCGGGTTGCATTAGTCGCATCCAATTTTTTCCTTCCTTTCCCTTTAATGTCAAGTCATGTATGTTGTTGGGTTGCATTACTGGTCCCGGAATAGGTTGTTGCATTCCAAATTGTCTCATGACTCTATCCGGCTGGTGCCATTCCACTTTTTGAAAACAAATAACTGGTATGATACATGTCCATAATACAGACCCAAAAAAACAAACTTGACTCAAATTCATTTCCACATGTCCAGCATAAGGGATCCATACAAACTGCATATAAAAGTTAAATTTAATAAATTAATTAAGAAATACAACATCATTTAATAAACAAACATCAAAATTGTTACCTCGTCACGTTTCATGACATCTAATTTACGACGAAACTCAATTAAATTGTCATTGCCTATGTGATGCAATTCACCTCCCAACCATCTTCACAAAAAATTAAATAACAAAATAAAATGTTACATAGAATAATGATTAACATCAACCAAGCATGTTTATTAATAATGAATTCAAAATAGTAAAGGAAAGTATACCTGTAACCAAGTGGCGTGTTTTGTTGTTGTGGAGGAATAACTGAGGGGGCTAACGTTGGGCATCGTTCCCATGCCCATAATTGAATCAAGAGAGTGAAACCGCCTATTGATTTAGTATTATAGTCTGTTGCGATGCACATCTCTCTATAAAGGTTACCCAAAACAGCAGCTCCCCATGCATAACTGCTGCACTCTCTAAGGTCTCCCAGATTCTGCAAATATTTCAAATGCACCCGTTTCCTGCTTTTGTCAACAAACATTACCCCTCCTATGAATCGTAAGATCTAAGCACGAGCAAATCTTTCAAGGCCTTCTTGGTTGCCTGTAAAATCATGAATATTTGCAAAATGAGAAGACAACCAACTCAATTTAATTGAGTTCCCATCAATTGCAGCATCGTCAGGCATGACACCCAATAATTCATGAAACAACTCAAACCAGTCAATATTTGTATTTCCAATTAATGGTCTTCCATCCACAGGAATACCAAGTAGCACAGAAACATCTTGAAGTGTAATAGTTGCCTCTCCACACTTCAAATGAAATGCATGCGTTTCTGGCCTCCACCTTTCAATAAAAGCATTCACAAATGCTCCGTTCATTTTCAACTGCGCCAATTTCATTATCGGGTACAAACTCGAAATTTGTAATAGAGGAATAATTTCTTCGGGCGGTGCTTCTCTATGATTGTACAGTGGTGTGGCTCGTCGGATTTTTAATGTCCTATCATTAGCACCATTCCAAATATGTTGGGATACATGATTTTTTTGCACCCACAATAAATCATCCTCTAATGGTCCAGATGCCACGTCATAATGATGAGAAGATGACGAACTAGCCATATTAAAACTCCAGTATAGAAAGAAAAAAAAAATTAATAGTCACACATATCATAAATAATAAATAAAGTCAAGTACGTACGCGTAATTTAAATTTTAGAAACGAGCACGTAATTTAAATTTTAGAAACGAACACGTAATTTAAATTTTAGAAACAAATACGTAATTTAAATTTTCTTCACATTGAGGAATTTTTTTACTTAATTTTCAGAAAAATATATTTTTTTTCTCCATTTCAACAATTTCAAAAAACATATATATATAGATATATATATATATAATAATAATAATAATAATAATAATAATAATAATAATAATAATAATAATAATAATAATAAATAATTTCTACACATTGAGGAATTTTTTTTCTTCATTTTCAGAAAATATATATATATTTTTTGTCAATTTCAACAATTTCAATATATATATATATATATATATATATATATATAATAAAAAATAATTTCTTCACATTGAGGATTTTTTTTTCTCAACTTTCAGAAAATATATATTTTTTTTCCTCAATTTCACCAATTTCAGAAAATATATATGCCTTTCTTTTTTAAATACGCCTAATAACAATATTACAGTAATATTTATTATGAATCTTAATTAAATTTATATTCTAAAAATTAAACAACCGTAACAAAAATAAACAATTTGTTATATAATTAATAAAAAATAACTAAAATAATAAACAAATTAAACTAACAGCAAAAATATATAAAGATAAAGAAAATAACTTATTGTGTTGTGAGTTAATATAATTTTCTTGTACACAAGATGACTACGTGCAAAAAAAAACATACAAATAATAAAATATAACAATTTATAAAAAATAAATAAATTTGAAACAATTAAAAAAATAACATACCTTGCTAGGGAGAAAGGAAACAAAAATGGAGTGTTGGGAAGGGGGGGGGGACAAGCCTGGGACAGAGGAGAGCTTGGGGGAGAAGGAGGGAGTGGGGTGAGGGGGGGACCAGGAGGGGGTGGGGTGGGGGGGGGGGGGGGACCGCCCTTTATCGGGCTGGAGGGGGTGGGGGAGGTGCTAATACCTTCCTCAAACGTAAATACAACTCCCAAACTTGGAATATTCTTTTTGATCGGTTTCCTTCGGTTTTTCCGACGTTTTCCACAAATAAACGTTGGTGGCGACTCTGCGCATCTTTCCTCCTTTGAAAAGCACACCCGTGAGCCTCGCCTGCAAAAGGGAATGTTGCGACACATGTAGTCTTTTCTCTCAAGATAATCAAGGTATTTTGAGAGTTATTCTAAACTTTAGGAGCGAACTTTTTACATAAAGAATTTGAATATGAGCACGTCAGTTGGTTTTTCATCTCTTCAAAACTTCTGGTATTTATAGGCCTTCTTCAACAAGTGTTATTTATCTCTATACATATAGATTTCTTCTCCTAAGCATGTGTTTGAAGAATGTGGTCGTTGGGATACTTAATGCTTGCATTAAATGCACATACTTCTTCTTGCTGGAAAGCCACTCTTCTTTGCTAATGTGTTGTACACTTTAACAGGAAACCACTTCCTTTTGCGTCAAAGCAGGTATGTGCAGCATAACGCATCTTTTGATGGCAATTGACGAAATTTAGAGCTTAGGCTTCATTTATTCTTAATAAGATTCGATAGATCCTTGGAGAATGTCGCTGTGAAACAAATCTCAGATAGAGAGTATTAAAGGAAGTCTTTAAATGTAATCTTTAATATCCTATTAGATCATGATCTAAGCTTGTTATCATCTGGAAAATCAGACGCGGACTTGCGAAACATGTTCTGATAGCGCATAAGACACAAATTTTAACCTTTGTATTTGTTTACATCTAATCAAAATAACTAAGATTCTAATTCATCTTAAGATATAAATGTCTTTTGACTTAACAATCTCCATTTTCTATATGTACATGCCCATCGCTATGAGCCCACCATCTTTGAAAAACAACACTGACAACAAAAGAAAAGATATCAATTTTAAAAATATTGTTACCTAAGGAATTTATAAGGACACTCTTTGTCACACCCATGAATCTGAAAAAAAAAAGGGATAAAAATTGTTACCTAATCAATTTATAAGACACCCTTTGTCACACATGCAAAACTGAAAAGAAATAACATTAGAAATACTATTATGCAATAATCCAAAAAAAGTGTAAAAATTTTAACATTTTTGTTTTGTACATGCACACTCATCACATAATGTCTCTCATGTTTGAAAAACCAACAACAACAAAAATGAGAAGAGATCAATTTTAACATTATTATAGAGGTAGATGAATAAAGTATTTTTCTTGGAAGTAACAAGTAACAAATGGAAAGGAAGAGAAAAAAAATGTTACCTCACCAGAACACCCTTTTATCACAACAAAACATATAAAGGGATGAATAAAGAATACATTTAAAATTTAAAATGATATAATTAAATTCGATTCAAATAATCAAACCGAAAATATGGATAATCATAATTATATATTTTGTTGATTATTTATGATTCATTCCAACAACAAAAAACATTTAAAATAACAATAATAAAATTATAATATAAAATATTAATCATAATTTATATATATATATATATATATATATATATATATATATATATATATATATATATATATACTCAAATCTTCAACCAATTATTTATATTTCAAATAATTAATTAATAATTAAAAAATTATTATCCTTTATAATACATTAGGATATCTAACACAAAATTCTTATTATTTTTTTCTTAATTTACATTTTTGCATGTTAAAAATTTAAAATATTTTATAGTATTAGCATATATGTCATGTAAGACATGCATTGATCACTTGAATTTATGTTTTAATATAAAAATATATAAGTCAAAATGTGATTAAATATTTTGTTAAACTCATTTTTTTATTAGGAACTCTAAAATAATTATTTAAATTATTTTCTTACGTAATTAATTTTTATTTTTCTCATGTTATATTTTAAAAAGCATAATCTGTTAGATATATAATCAACTATTTATTTATAATAATGGATAATTAATAATTAAAAATGTTATAGTTTATAATTTATGATAAAACTAATATAAATATTAAATATTTTTATTATAAATAATTTCTAATATAAAACAAATAAATATTTATATATAAAATATTATACAACAATATTTATAAATAATATTTATCTGTGCACGACGCGAACACGGGTCACCTACTCTACTTACATATATAATCAACAACGTAAGATTTTTTTTTAAAAAGAACGTAAGAATTATTTAAATCGTGTTAGTTGTTACATTAAAATTATTTTCTCAGTTCAATTTTTTACATCAATATTGTCTTTTATTTTATATTAATATTATTTAATTAGTTTTTGAATTATATTTGGATAAAATATTTATTTTAAGTTTAAAAAACATGTATAATAGTATTATAATAGTATATCACTTTAATATTATATATACAAGTCATTTTAAAATATGAATAAAAACTAACGTAAATAGTACAAATGCACAGGTGTTATGCTGGAATATATCATGCCAACATATATAAACTAAAACTAATACTAATAAAACTTAAAATTAAAACAACTATAAATAAACTTATCAAACGAATAGTTTAAGCTTAAAATTATTATTACTTTACTAATACTATGGTCCACAACTCTTTCATCCAATCCATACATTACTGAAAGAGTGTAAGCAAAGAGTCGCACCTGCATGCAAGACATGTGTTTGACTAAAACGAAATGATTTTCTTTAATTAATAATTTTTCCTGAAACAAGAGTGAGATCATTTTGGTAATTGCAATGAGCCATGCCAAATTCTTCAATTTTCCGCCAGCCCGCATCTTTCGCAACCTTCTTTCTTTTCAGACAGTTTTGTTCTGCCCAGAACCAAAAAATAAAATAGTAACTTATCAACATATTTTTTGAAAAATTAAACTAATCTAACTCCCAATTAAACTCAATATTTTTATGTTAGTAGTCCTCAGTCTTGATTTTTCTATGTGAAAAATAAACCTCTATCGCTGTCATTTTACGCCGGTTGGCAGCTGAAACCGCTAAACCCACCCCTTGCAACTCAACACCTTGCTCTCCACTCAACTCATCTTCACTTCTACGCTTATTTTTCCTTTTTCTTTTTTTTTTTCTCTCTCTTAATTGAAACCGTTTTTCATTGCCAATCCTCAACAAGTTCTGATCTTGCATGCATTCTTGGCCAGTTTTATTCCAACCCATCACCAACCAAAACACTTCGTCATTTACTTTTATTACTTTCATTAATTTTATTTATTTAACTAATAATAATACACTCGTGGTGGTGGGGCTGGAGTAGCGCTTTCTCTCAGTGAAACGCCTTAAGCTATAGCTCAGACACTTGAGAGTGGTGATTTTGAGTTTCGGGTTCATTCTTGTTTTTTCGTTCCGTCATTGGTTTGTTTGTTTGCACCGAAAACCAGTTTCGAAACTGGCCTTAATTGTTTTTACTGTTCTGGTCGAAAAAAGAGTACACACAAACCATGGCTGGTGCCACCAAAAATTGGCTTACGTTTTCGTTGACTCCCATGGAAACGCAGTTCGGTCCATACGACATCACCACTCCCTCTCACTGCTTCAACGACAACAACTTTTATGGTAACGCCACTTCTAAAAAAAAAATCCACTCTCCTTAAAAAACTTTTTTGCTTAATCCCAGGGACACCCTTTTGGAACTACTCTCCTATTTATATTTCACATCCTCCAATTTCATTCCTCAGTCACAAATTCAAAGTCGCGTCTTTAATTTCAAAGCAAATAGTGAGCTTGTATATTTCTGTTTCATTCTAGACATAGGCATAGATATAGATAATTAGATACTAGTATTATCTACCATGTGCTATCTTTCTTTCTTTATTTTCTTTATTTGGTTTAATTTTTGTTATTATTTGTAGGGTGGGCGAATTCAAAGGGTGTGATGGATTCACAGAGTGAGACCCAACAACTTGCGGTGCCGAAAATGGAAGATTTTTACTTCGGTGATCACCAGCAAGATCTGAAGGCGATTGTTCCTGGGTTCAAAGCGCTCTCTGGGACCAACTCGGTGGATGACTCGGCCCCCAACAAGACGACGACTCGGGTTGCGCCCGCTGAGTTGACTGGTGCTCACTCAGGCGAGTCTTGCAAAGGATCTGCTTTGTCGTTATGCGATGTTGCTGCAAATGGTTCTGATGATAGTAATGATAATAAGGCCATTGTTGCGGTGGGGTTTGATACTCGGAAGAAGGTTGCTCATACCTTTGGCCAGCGAACTTCAATTTACAGAGGGGTCACAAGGTAGTAGAATCACCATCGTCAAACCATCATTTTGTTTTACTATTGTTATTATTAGGCAAATCTTAATAAAGTATTAATAAGTATCCTTAAAGCATTGTTAAGGAACTAAAATGACATGCTTTAATTAAAATGCGTAAAATTATATTATTGATTATTTTATATGTTTTTTTAATTTTTATAATAAATATTTTTTCTTTTTAATTTTTAATTAACGTCCTAAAGACACGGTTAGTCTTGTTATTGATATTATTATTATTATTGTGTTTTGTGTTTTTTAATTAATGAACTGATCTTGCTAATGCTGATTGCTGAGGTTGCGGTTCAGTTGTCATTTATTGAAATTGAGGTCATGGTCGTCATGAATTTTGGCCAGTTTGAATTGAAAACACCTTTTGTTACTAATATTTTTATTGTTTTTATTTTTATTTTTGTTTTTTGTTTTTTTGGGTTTCGTTCACTGCAGGCACCGATGGACGGGCAGATATGAAGCGCATCTATGGGATAACAGCTGTAGGCGAGAGGGTCAGGCCAGGAAAGGGCGTCAAGGTTCTCTCTCTCTCTCTCTCTCTCTCTCTCTCTCTCTCTCTCTCTCTCTATATATATATATATATATATATATATATATATTGTTTTCTTTTAGATTTGAACTTTGAAAATAAGAAAATGGTAAGAGTAAATGTAAATGAGTAGATACAAAAGGAAATAAAGAGGGTCACTGTAATGCTGAAAAGAGGGTTGCATGCGTTTGAAAGTTTACTTAATTAAATGCTTATTATTAAAATTGATTCACGGTTTCTTCAATTTGGCGGGGCATTGATATGGTATGTGTACATGTACTAATTTAATAATTAATGGAACTAACAGTACTTCTTGCATGTTCAATATTTTCACACTTTGGATGATTTAAGAAAGAAATTGGAAACTTTGACGAGTAATAAAGAAAGTGATAATGTTTTTAAAGTTATTTAATTTTAGAGAAATATATAATAAAGTGAAAAATTAAGATTTTTCTGAAGACATTTATGTCCTTATTCATAATATTTTCGTTATGCTACTTCTAATTTTCAAATCAAAAGGAAGAAATTAAAAATTGGCTTTTGTTTTATAGTAATTTTTTTCTTTCTTTACAAATTTTGTTGTTTCATGCAAAGCATGAGATTTATTTTGACCGATGTGCCGGCGTTTTGTCGCCGTGATTGTGAGTGGGGTCTGCAATTTCCTTCAGTTGATTTGATCCAATGTGCCGCCATTTTTTATGTTTAATAGTATCTCTCATGTTCCGTACCTGTTTGCGGGTGTGCCTCTTTTTGTTACTGTTCTGTTTTAAATTTTGATAAAATTAAATTTAGCATAGTTAGTAATTTTGAACTATTAAAATTATATATGTTTAAATTAATTTAAGTTACATTCTTTTTTTTTTACATTAAAATTGCGAGAAGAATTTTTAACTTTAAATTATAAAGACCATTACCTTTGTGCATGCATTAATTCTGAGTTTGGCTTTAACTTTTGCTTTTGCTTTCCATTCAGTTGGGTTTGAGGTTTGACCACTACACCATTTCTAACTCTCTATATTGAAATTTGCACATACATGAATGTTGAGGGTATGATCCACTGTTGGCTGAAAGGTTTTTCAGTGTGTCTGGCCCTGCAAAATAATAATGTCCTCTAGCTTTTTATTCTGAAACATACTCACAGGATTTATCAGATCCTTGGATGTTTTTGCTGTCACAAATTACATATATAATTCTTATCATAATAATAATTACTTTTGTATGAAAAGGTGAAAAATTGACATTTTGTCTACCAATTAGAATAGGCTATTTGACGTTTCATTTCGGCCTGTTTTTAGTTGGATATAGTGGGATCATTAAGACTCTGCCAAGTCAAAATTTTGAAAATTCACAATCAATTGGTTATTACAATTTTTTGGTACAATTAAACCTTGATGGGTCCTTCAGTGATGGCATCTCGTGTAATATTATCATTTGGCTACAATGGGAATGAAAAGAAGAGGGTAAAACAAATTAAAGCAACTTCTGTGCAGGCGCCATTGCATGCATTTGATCACTTTTCCTTTAGTCGTATGCATTTTTAGCTTACAAAAGTAGTTTTTACCAGAATATTTTGACCACCCCATATGGTTAAAATTTGATTTATTTTTTGGCCTTTTTTTTGCATGGAATGTGGCATTTTGCACTTCCTGACTGTGACCCGTCTTTATGACTGTTCCTACAGTGTACTTGGGTAAGAAATTAATGTTGCTACTTAATTTTATTTTTGGTCTTTTCCCAACTTATTTTTCAACTTGATACGTTTTGAGACATGAAAATTAAGTTGTGGTGATTATTATCAGGTGGTTATGACAAGGAAGATAAGGCTGCGAGGGCTTATGATTTAGCAGCTCTAAAGTACTGGGGACCAAAAGCAACCACTAACTTTCCTGTAAGAGTCACTTTTTTAATATTGTGTTCAGATCTCCATTAGCTGTTGTGCGTGCAATGTGCATAAAATCTTACATATATAGCTGAGCTGATCAGTGCATTGAAAAGGGGCTAAAGAGTGGGGGAGATTCTGCAGAGGGAATGATTTTAGTTCATATTTGAAGTAAGCGAATTAAGCTTTATTTGATACTTGGCTACTCTTTGTGTCATAGAAACATGCTTTCACCTAGTACGCAAAAAGGGTCAAGGCTACGATGGACAAGCCTTTAACTTAGTTCATGATGAACAAATTTTCTTAACCGTTAGATTCATCTGATCCTTACGGTTGTAATCTATGCTCACCACACGAGATCTTTTTCCTTCCCATCCCTTTCACTTTCCATCCTCCACCGGTCTACACCGTTTACTCTCCTTTCCTCTTTTCCATTGTCATCATCACCGCCACAACGACCTTGGTTTCGTGGCAACCACCGCCATCACCTATTACATCCTTTACGGAAAGTGCGTCTCCACCATGGACTTTTTTTGTGAGATCGAAACCCTTGGGGACACAGTCACGCAGAATGAGAATATTGTGCGTCTTGGACTTTGATGGCGGTCGTGCCCTTTGCCAACGACTATCGTATCTCGTCGGAGTCGTATGTTTACATGGCAATAGACTTGTCGCTCCGCCGGAGGCGTTTTACAGAGAAGTTTTGTCAGCAATGAGGTTGAGGATCGTGCCAAGGATACAAAGGAGGACCTCCTTGGTGGCTTTTGGCAGTGCGGAAGGGAAACTGACGGCGGCGACAACGGTGTCGTCGGGGACGAGATTTTCATCTGCGGTGGATGACGATGACGAAACAATTTAAACCTGTGTTCTCGTGGTGGTTGCTTTGTTGGTCCATTAAACTCTTTCTCGAATGCCACTGTAAAGTTTATTTCTTTTCATAAATTTCTGGGTTTGGTTTTTTTGCCTTGATTTTTGGTTGCTAAAGGTTCAAACATTCATTTGTGCATTAACGGAAATATGAGTAAGCCATGAAAGTACTCCTTTTAATCGATAAGTTATGAATCAATTCTCCAACTTTTGAGTTTTTTTTTAACATTTTCCTTTGGTCGTTGCTGTGTTGATCATTAGTATGTTGAATGTACTTTCAGTCATATGTATCACTTGATCTTGGAATAGCCTTAATTTAGCATTTTAGGGGTACCGGTAAATTTTGTGAAAGAGATTGTTGGGAGATGAAGAGACAATGGTGTCGAGGAAAGAAGAATAAGAAAAAAATGTTGCAGGTGACGGAGAATGATGGTCTAATGGTTATTGAGATGGAGAGAAATAAATCTAGTGTGGATAGTGTAAATTGTAACTATATAAATCATATGAATCCAACGGTTAATAGAATTGGACCTCTACGAACCTCTTAAATGACTTGTCCACCATAGCCTTGGCGGGCAAAAATTAGTGGCTATGGGGCCCCAAATAAATGGAGGGTTTGAACAAAGTTGAGCATGTCAACAATGACTAGGATATCTAGCATGGACCTCAACTATATGATTTAGTGTGAACTTTATTTGGAGTGGTCCGTTTATCAAACACTTTGTTACTGGGATAGAATCCAAGGGTCTTAATTTAAATGATATTTCAAGTGGTTGTGTTATATGTCTCAAATATATTATTTTATGGGTTTATATATTTTTAACCGTGTGCCGAATGATATCATGTGATCTATGTAGCCGATTCATCTAGTAGGATAAGGTTTTGTTGTTGTTATATTTGTGACACTGGAAATGTAGAAAAAAGAATTGATGATTTTGAATGGCCCGGTATTGGACCTTATTGCTTAGCATATTTTCTATCTTTTATAAATGTCTCAGATTTCCAATTATACAAAGGAATTGGAGGAGATGAAGCATGTAGGAAAGCAAGAATTTATTGCATCACTGCGAAGGTTTGCCTGTGCTACCCTGTTATACATATTTAGCACCATATTTCAATGCTGAAACTAAAGTTGTATTTGTCCTTTCAGGAAAAGCAGTGGTTTTTCGAGGGGAGCTTCTGCTTACAGGGGTGTTACAAGGTTTGTACTTTAAAATAATAATTTAACATTCTATTGATGTGCTACTGTGTAATTTATGATCCCTATTTCTTTTATTGTGTATACTTTTTGATCCTTCAGGCATCACCAACAGGGTAGATGGCAAGCGAGAATTGGCCGGGTTGCGGGAAACAAGGATCTATATTTGGGAACATTTTGTAAGTTTTTAGCATCTGCCATTGTTATCTTGCTATTATACAGTATGATTATTGGATTTAATTATGGATTATGGTTAAATGTCAGGTTCCACGTTTAACATCATAATTGCTACTCGATACTTGTTAGAGAGAAATCTTGCTATTGTACAGTATGATTGGATTTGATTAATGTATTATGGTTAAATGTCTCGTTTAACAATTGACATCATAATTCCTACTCACAAGAAAGAAAATTAATCTGAGCCCGTGACCTAATAGTAAACATGTAGGTTGAAAAATTAGGTCCTCAATGTCTTCAGGGTAGACGAGTGCAATGCTAACAATCTAGAACATTGCTTTGATAGCATGTCTTGAAAGTTAAAACAATTTTTCTTACATGTTAGATAATGGTTACCATTTTGTTTGTTTTTTATTTTTTATTCTTTTGAACTTGAATAGTTTTGGTTCATGCATTGTTACAGCAACTGAAGAGGAGGCAGCAGAGGCATATGATATTGCAGCCATAAAGTTCAGAGGTGCAAGTGCCGTAACCAATTTCGAGATGAGGCGATATGACGTCGACGCTATATTGAACAACTCTCTTCCAGTTGGCGGCATAGCAAAACGCTTTAAAGTTTCCCCAGAAACGGAGAACAAAGCTCTTGTCAGCACCATTCAACCACCTCAGAACACAAACGCCAGTAGCAGCATCAATTTCTCAACCATTCAGCCAGTGTCTTCTATACCCTATGATTCTGCAATCACATGTTACCCCCACAACCTCTTCCACCATTTTAATCCCACCAACGGTGAAAGTAGCACTGCAGAATTTGCTGCAACTATGACCGATGCAATCGCACTCGCTACCCTTCCACCACTGGCAGTTCCTGGGTTCTTCGTATGGCCTCATCAGAACTATTGAATTGTGGAAATGATCAACTAGCTAATTTTCTGTTCTGCTAACAAATAGAAAGCTAGTTTATGGTGCAATTTAGCTTGACCTGCTTCTGGGTCTGACCCCTCTTTAACCCTTTTGCTGAGAAGAAAGATAGGTTTTTTGCTCGGAAAGTCCGAGTCATAGTAACTGTAGGGAATGGATTATGTAAGTAACTTCTCTAAGTTGAGGAGTATTGAGTTGTGGTTTTTCAAGCTTGAACAAAGCTTTTCTAATTTTGCTTGATAACTTACTGCAGCATAATAAATGCTTACTTTTTTCTTCTCCAACTTGATTGAGATTTTCTTTATTTATATACACAAAACATGCATGCAATTGTGTTAGTTTGTGGAGCGCTATTAATTTATAAAATTTATATATTTTAAAGAAATTTTTCGAGATTTTTTTTATTAAAAGCTTTTGCAGCTTCAAAGTCAAACTATGATTTTTGAACATTAAATGTTTATGCAGTTTTTTTCAAAGCTGTATAACATCACTAAATTTTTTTAGGATATCCTTGTAAAGTTGTAATTATATTATTAACAATAAATAAATAGAATCACCTATGACTATTTTCTGGGGTCATTCATAAAATATTTTAGCTTTAGCCTCTGCACCTACCCTCCTTCACAGGTTATTGTTGTCATTTCTTAGCTTTAGCCTGCGGTTTAAGTAGTTTGTTCGACTCTTTTGCAGAACCTGATGTTACCCTAGTTCATTGGAGGGTTTTTTTTTTTTTTTCTCCAAAATACACTTTCACTCGAATGTTTTCTTAAAATACACATGTTTTTAGAAAAAATCTCAATATACACCACTTTCATGTAGCTTTGGAAAGTCCGGCTTGGTCACCTGACTTCAGCAAGGTCTTTTTTTAATTAATTTGTATGTTTAAATTTTTATTTTTATTTAAATTATTAAAATAATACAAATATTATATCATATAAATATATTTTAATAATTTTAAAAATAATTTTTTATTAAAATAATTTTTTAATAAGAAAATAATATTATTAAATATAATTTTCATTCTTGAATTATTTAATTTATATAAGACATTTTGTAGGTGAATATTTTTTTAAAATCTGAATTTTGTCTAATAATATATTTGCTTTAGTAAAAAAATTAAAACTTTTAATATTATTATGTTACTAAATATAATTTGTTTATTTATGTCATTAGTTTTTCTAAAAATGATAATACTTTTTGTTTAACAATTTATATATAGAAGAACATTATACAACATTATAAATAAAATACTTAAACAATTACATTTGAGTAAGAAAAACTTAAGATGAAGACATGTTGGGAAATTTTCTTTTTCTGTTATGGCCATGTTGTTGACAAATTCCACAATTTTTTTTCTATTTTTTCGTTCATTTTTGTCTTCGTCCATTTGAGTAGGAATGCAAGTTGAAATCGGACGACCCTTTGCGATTCTCTTTCTCCTTGGATCAGGACTGATCTCCTTCATATTCTTGTCAGATTAATTCGTGTGGAAATAAACCAAAAGAGTTGTCATAGACGTGCAAAATGTGTTATAAAGTGAATAACGACGGTGAGTGTTTAGCCTGATATTCACCACAATCACACTTTTGAAATTGTAACATTACTCTAAACTAAACCTTCTAGGTAGTCTGGATGCTTGACGTGGGGATTGGGTCTCTGTTACAATAAATGTGTGGTTGTGTCTGTCGAATTCATTTATAATGTGCGTATTTGATTATTGTTGACTGCTATTCATTGCCTAGCCTCACAGACAACTTCAGAATATTGTGAGCCGGAGTTGATCATTGCTTGAGTTTGTCGGCCTCTAATAGCAAAGAGTTGTGTGGTCTTGAAATACGTCTCCTTAGCCAACGATGACACCGACAAATGTCTTATGTTTTCGAACATGGAATTAATAGACTCAAACAAATTTGTAGTCATATATTCCCAATGTTTCCCCTCATCGAAGCATTGTACCCAATTTTTTTTGGATAACTGATCAAGCCATTCAGTTGCACTTGGCTTATTTGCACGAATATCCCTAAGATGTCGCCAGTGCATCTTCTCCGTGTATGTGTAACCTGTAAATATTCAATCAATCTATTACGTTATGAAATTTGATTGAAAGTAAAGTTTAACGAAGAAATAAAATAGATTCTCACCAGCCAGCATGAGTGATTTCTTTAAATGTTTGCAGTTTGAGTTATCCCAAAGAAAATTTTGTGCAATATGACGCAGGCAGAAGAAATGGGATGTGTCCTAAACCCATAAGTTACCTGCGTTGTTTTGCAGAGTAATATGTCTTCTCAAATTCTTTAGAAAAAAACCCCAAGCTGAAGTTGTCTCCCCTTCTACAATGGCGTAGGAAATCAGAAAAATATGGTTAACTCCATCTTGTGATGTAGTTATCAATAATGTGCCAATATACTTCTCGTACAACCATGTACCATCTACTTGTACTATGGGTTTGCAATATGCAAACCCATTAATGCATGGACCAAATGACCAAAATACATGTTTAAGCATTCTTTTGCCCGGTACGATTTCTCCTCCCTCAAACACGGATTATGTTTGAGCAGTGACCACAGTCCCCGAAACACAAGATTGCAAAGCTCCTAAAAGTTTTGGCAGCTTGGCATATGATTCTTCCCAGTTTCCATGAATCATCTCCAACGCTCTTTGCTTTGCTAACCATGTCTTTTTGTAGGATGGGATATAATTCATGAATGTTTTTATCTCTGCAATCAATGTCTTTGATGGAGACGGTTGTGTTTGTTTTGACAATTGGTTGGATGATCTGTGCTACGGCGTGTTTGTCGAGTTGCCGATGATCTTGCCTGAGCATTGGCGCGAAACAAGTGTGACGACCTTTGATACTCTTGATAATCCATTTCTTATGCCTCTTTGAACTGCATGCGCCTAAGCTCCATGTAGAACCATTTTCATGTGATCTACACACGAAATTTAGTCTTCTCTTGTCAGAATAAATTGTTCTGCAATCAAAATGATTTCTGATGTTGTATTCTTTGACTGCTCGAATGCATTATTCTTTTTCATCGAAGGTCATGCTAACCTCAAGTGCGCTGGTTGTACATTTTGTTGTTGCTGAACGAAATGGTGTTGATTAATGTAATGTGATAGGTGGTCAAGGTTCAAGTCGACTGGACACCTAGGTTGGTGATATTGCAACAGAGGTGACAGAGGTTTCGTTGGTCCACCAACACCCTCGTCATCGCTTTGGTGATTGATGTGATCAAAGAACTATTGATCCTTATCCTCACTAAAATCATCCATGTTTTCCTTATGAGATCGTATAATGGGATCTTCGTTAGCGATGAGATATTCATTTCGGTTTGATGTTTGTGTTTGTGGTTGTTGTGAGGGTGACCTAAAGGGGGATGAAGGATGGTTTTGTTGGTCAAAGGAGCTTTGTTGGGCATAAAAAAAGAATTATTTTCAAATAATAGTTGTGTGTATGAAGTATAAATGTCAAACGTGTCTTGTGTTTCAAGGTTGTTGTATGAAGACATTGGATCATTGAGGTTCAGGTTGTTGTATGTTAATTGTTGTGGAGGAGGTAGTTGTAGTTGTGGACATGACGGTTGTGGAGATGATGGTTGTGGTTGAGGAATAAGGTCAGTAACAACATAGAATTCGGCAGAATTTAATTGTGGATTTTGGAGAATTATTTCCATCGCGCCTCCGAGATCGTCATTGTCGAGTAGTTGTGATGAAATATAACGTGTTTGACCCTGATGAAATGAAATAGGGCCACAAAATAACAATTGAGCAACTTTTGCAGTTGCTCGAGTAGGGAGACGATTGTTAATTTTCTGAATCAATTGTGTTAACGTAATAGAACGACTGACGTAAATAAATATTGGGTTCGCACATGTGTACACCGATCCCTGAACTGGGTCGTCTGCAATGTGACCATTGTGGTAAATGACGATCACAATTTCTTTAGGTGGAGCCATGGTGGTGTTTGTGGGATATAAGTGGAAATAATGTGAGTGTTACAAATAGAGTTTTGTTTTGTGAGAATTTTATTGCATGTGATATGTTATCAAATGGTGAGATTATATATAGGGTGAGAAAGTTTAGTACGAGAGTTAGGCGTCAAAGTTAGGTAGGAGAGTTATATTGGAAGGTTAGGTGGCAAAGTTAGTTACGAGGGTTAGGTGGAAGGGTTAGGTAGGAGTGTTAAGTAGGAGGGATAGATGACAAAGTTAGGTAGGAGAGTTAGGTGAGAGGCATAGGTAGGATATTCAGTGCATGTGAGTGAATATTGTGCATTTGTAGAACAGTGTACGCATGTGAGTAAATAGTGTGCAACACCACACATTAATGTACATGACAGACTATTTGTTGCATCATGAGTGTTGATCGCGGTGTCCCTATTGGCATACAAAATTTCCTTCCTAAGAAGTTCCAAAACACTTCTAAGATGTTCTAGATGGTCATTGAGTGTCAAACTATATATCAAAATATCATCAAAGGAAACTACCACAAATTTTCCAATGAAGTGTCTTAAAACATGATTCATAAGTCTCATGAAAGTGCTAGGTGCATTTGTTAGCCCAAAAGGCATTACCATCCACTCATATAATCCAAACTTAGTTTTAAAAGTGATTTTCCACTCATCATCTTCTCTCATTCTAATTTGATGGTAACCACCTTTCAAATCAATTTTGGAGAAATAACTAGAATTGTGAAACTCATCTAATAAGTCATCAAGTCTAGGATTATACCTTACAGTGATGTTGTTGATAGCTCTACAATCTATGCACATTCTCCAAGTTTCATCCTTCTTTGGCACTAAGATGACAGGCATAACACATGGGCTCAAGCTTTCTCTCACCCATTCTTTTTCCCTCAAGCTCTCCATTTGCCTTTAGATCTCTTTTGTCTCTTCCAGATTGCTTCCATATGTTGGCTTATTTGGTAAGGAAACTCCTGGAATGAGATCAATTTGGTGCTCTATCCCTCTCAAAGAAGGTAACCCGTGAGGGGTGTCTTTTGGGGAAGACATCCCCAAACTCCTTCAATAATTCTTCCACACCCAGAGACAAAGAACTAGCAATAGAAGACAAATAATAATCATGAGACATTAGTAAATACATAGGTTTCCTAGCTAGCATCACTTTCTTCACCTCTTTTTCTCTCACGAACAAGCTCTGTATTTTTCTCTCTTCTTGATTTTCATCTTTTTTTACAGTTTCACTCTTTTCTTTATCTCCATTATTTTCTTTCTTTTCGCTTATTTCATGTTTCTATCTCTTTTCATCAATTTTGTTTTTCTCTTCTTTTCTCTCTTGTTCTCTTTTCACTATCATTTTTATTTGATCCTTACAACCTCACTTGGAGACAAAGGTGTAAGGCTAACCTTTTGCCCTTTATGTACAAATGAAAAATTGTTTGTGACCCCATTATGGACAACATCCCTATCATATTGCCAAGGTCTTCCAAGTAAAAGATGGCTAGCTTCCATAGGGACAACATCAAACAATATCTCATCAACATATTTTCCAATGGAGAAGCATATCAAAACTTGTCTATTTACAACTAACTCCCAATTCTCACTCAACCATTGTAGTTTGTAAGGCCTAGGGTGAGGGAAATTTTCAAAGCAAGCTTTTCAATCAATCTTTGGCTAGCTACATTAGTGCAACTACCCCCATCAATAATCAAAGAACATATTTTCCCCAAGACCATGCACCTAGTATGAAAAATATTCTCCCTTTGAATTTCATCTCTATCCTTACACACACTACCCATTAGCCTCCTAACCATAAAAAAATCACCTTCCAAGGGTTGTACATCACATTCACTTTCACTTTCACTAGAAGAATTAGAAGAAGATTCGATAGTGATATCCCTATTACCTAACACAACCATAGACTTTTTGTTAGGACATTGAGAGGCAATGTGACCCTTTCCTAAACACTTAAAACATTTAATAGAACTTGTTCTTGAAGAAGTGAGAGTAGGGTTAGAATTATTTTTACTAAGTGCATCACCTTTCTCATGAGATTTGAACGAAGATCCTCCCTTCTTCTTGAATGTATCCATATCTTTCCAATTTGAAGAGCCATAGGGGGACTTCTTGTATATTTGCTTCCTCTTTAATTGCTGCTCCACCTTGATAGCTTGATAAATGCGATCCTCCAAAGAGGCATAGTGGTGCAACTCTACAATGTCTTGGATCTCCCTATTGAGACCATGCAAAAACCTTGCCATGGTGGCCTTTTGAGACTCCTCAATTTGAGCCCTAATCAAGGAAATCTCCATCTCTTTGTAAATCTTATCTACACTCCTATTTCCTTGAATTAGTCTTTGAAGCTTGTTGTGAAGGTCTCTTCCATAATAAGATGACACAAATTTTTCTCTCAAAACTCTCTTCATGCCTTGTAAAGTATTAATCAAAGGGCTTCTCATCCTCTCAACACCACTCTTCACTTGGTTCCACCACACTAAGGCATATCCCTCAAACTCAAGGGAGGCCAATTTGATCTTCTTCTCTTCATTGTAGTTATAGCAAGTAAAGACTTGCTCAACCTTCATCCCCTACTCAAGATACACTTTTGGATCACAAGTCCCTTTAAAAGTAAGGATCTTCACCTTCACTACCTCAATTCCTTCCTCTCTTTGCCTACCTCTGTACCTTCTATGGTTTCTTCTCTCCCTATACCTCTCATATTCTCCATGAGAAGATTAGATGATCTGTCCTCTCTTCTTCGCTCTATATTGTCAATCCTCACACTTAAAGCTTTACTACTCCTTTGTATTCTTCCCAAGCTCTCCTCGTTCTCTTTTTTCATTCTTTCCATCCTTTCTTCATTTTCATAACTCATTCTTCTGATTTGATCACCAAGTTTAATCATCTCCGCCATGAGCCTTGCGGTTTTTGGAGATGGTGGAGTAGCATCTCCACTTGTAGAAGTCATTCTTACAAGGAAAGTTAGTGCACAAGTAATAAACAAAATAGGACTTCACCACTCAACTTAGTGTTTCACTCAAGTTCACTTGTGTATCACTCTTTCAAGGCTTTTTCTTTTATAATATGCACTCTTGCTCCTCTTTAGTTCTTAAGGAGAACCTTGAAGCTCAAAATCATGAAGTATTCAATGTGAAATATGTTACAAATCAAAACTCAACTCAAGAAGCCTAGAATAGAAATACTAACTAAGGAATTTTAAAGACAAGCAAAAATAATGAAAGGAATACTCAAAAGAAATGTCAAGGAAGACAAACTAGAAGACTCTAGAATCAACAAAAGGAATGTTGCAGAATTGAACTAAACTAGATGTAAATAGCCAAAAAAGACACATTTTTTTAAGTATAGGTATGTGAAAACTAGAAGGGAAACAATTCTAAATGCAAAACTTTTTTTATGCACTCTTTTTTTTTTGCGTTTTTTTCTCCTTTTTTATCTTTGCACTTTTTTGGCAAGAAATTCAAATTTGAACGCAAATATACAATTGGGCATATCCAAATCTAGACTAACAAAATTTTGGCTCCAAATTTGAAAAACAAATTCAGATCCTAACAACTTAAATTCAAATCTTAATGTAAACTCAATTAAAAAAATGTGAATGTTGTCATTCAAGATTTTAGATCTTGATGATGCAATAAGTGATGCAAAAGGATGCAAATCAAGCTCTGATTACCAATTGTTGAAACCCTAATTTGTGGATCTAATTTTTAACATCAACATACCGAGTAACCTATTTGGGGCTCTCTGGAATTAGGAAAAATAACAAGAAAAAAGGGAATTAGAAAAGGAGATCGAAAGAACAACACCACAATCTTGGAAGATTGATAAGTTGAGGATGATTCGCCACAAAGAATAAAATTCTTTGATAAGAACCTAAGGTTTCACACAAGAACCAAGAGAGACACTCTCTTAACTGCGTCCAATATGAAATTTCATCAAAATTGTTAACAAAGTATTTAAGAAGTCTATTTATATCAGATGCAAACCTACTCCCAAGGGTATTGGATAGAAGACTCCAAGAGGATTGGGCTAGAGCTTCTAAAGAAGGCCTTGGGGTTCTCATGAACCCCAGGGTAGATTTCGGAGCCAATGGACCAAGGTTGGGTCCTCTATTCTTTGTAAATATTAGAATAGGTTTTTCCTTCTTTTGGGCCTTGTATTTTGGCCATTCTAGTAGTATAGGGTTTTAGCCTTGTATTTCAAGGCATTTTGAGTAGTCTTTGTAGTAGGCACTTTTTTTATATTTTCATGTATTTTGGCATGGGGTGAGCTTAGCTATTATAGGGGATGTGTGTAGCTAAGCTCTAGCTTCTTTAGGAATCTTCTCAAGGAAGCTTCTCAAGGAGGTGAGCTTAGTTATTAGAGGGGTGTCTATAACTAAGCTCTAACTTCTCAAGGAAGTTTTCTCAGGAAAGCTTCTCAAGGAAGCTACCTAGTCTATAAATAGAAGCATGTGTAACACTTGTTGTAACTTTGATGAATGAGAGTCTTATGAGACAAACTTCAAAGTTCAACTTCTCTTCCTCTTTTCTTCCTTCAATTCCGTGCTCCCCCCTGTCTCTTTCTCTCTCTCTTTCTTTTCCTCCATTGAAGCATCTTCTTCAAGCTTCTTATCCAAGGCACATTCTTGGTGGTGAAGCTCCTTCTTCCAAGGCTTATTCCCTAGTGGTTGGCACCTCTTTTCACCTCTTCTCCTTTGTCTTCCGCTGCATATCCATGGTGGAAAATCACCATTGAAGGACATCATTGAAGCTCAAAGATCCAGCCTCCACAGAAGCTTCACATGCAAGCTTCCATCAAGTGGTAATCAGAGCACAAGAGCTTCAAGTAGGTGCTTCTTAAACCTCCATTAATTTTTTGCTTTACCTTCTTTTCCATTGTTGTTTCCTCATTTTTTTTCCATGTATCGCCACACATGTCTTGTGCTAAATGTTGTTAACATGATTCTTTAGAATTTCCACTGATTAATCTTGCTATAGAAGCTAGATTTGATTTTCTATGGTTCAAATTTCTTATTCATGTTCTTGAACTATGAGTTGTGTTGAGTTTAGGTTCATTTGAGTTTTGTCTTGCTATTTTTTGTGGCTGAAACCTAAACCATAAAATTCTTACAAAAACATTAAAGTAGAAGAAAACCTCAAAAATCTAGAGTGACTTGTTCACCTATTGTAGTTTTGTCATAGAAGTCATGTCTAGTCATGAAACTTGTCACATAAGATTTCTTATGTTGTGTTGAATTTTATTAATCTTGTTTCTTTGTCTAACTCATTTGTTCATGAGTGTATGAAATTCGTTTAGCCTATTATTTGATTTGGGTCAAATCTTGCATGTTAATTAGTCCTTAACATCTTCATGCAAAATTCTTAGAGAGTCTTTGATTGTGAACCTTTTCTTGAACTTTTAGGTTTCCTTATCATTATGTCTATTGTGAATTTGAGTTTTAGTGAATGAATTGCTGGCTGAAATTTTGATCCTAAGTGAATATTGAACTCCTAAAACTGTGGTAAACAAGCCTAGTGAGTTCAACATACATAGGAAGGCTGAAAGTAAACCCAAGGCAATCAATATTCCATGCTAAAAAAATTTTGAAGTCTAAAATCACTGGTGCTGGCAGCTTGGACAAACTAACTTGTAAAACTTACTGAGAATTGGTCACTGCGAATTTTGATCCCAAATTTTTACTGAATTTTCTAGACATCTGGGAAAAGGTTAGAAAAAAAAAATCAAGTGATTTGGATAAAATGAAAAATTACTAAAAATCACACAAGTTGACAGAAAAATCAGTATCCAGAAAAAAAAAGTGAAAGGGAAGTGTGCTTATTGTTTTGGCTCAAAATTTATTCTATAAGTGCTGCCTATTTTATACCAATCTTAGTTCCGAAATTTCAATTGAAAATTAGTGTGAAAAAAAATGCCATAACTTTTTTTTTGTTGAGTCTTTTCTTTTTTAGTTTTTTTACTCTGCTCTAGAGCCATTCTAAGTTTCTCTTTGAGTCCTAGCTTGCTTCTATGTCCTTTTCATTGCTTTAATTGTTGAATAATCCTTGAAAAAATTGTCTTGTTAAAAATCCATTGGTTTAGCTTTCATTTCATTTTTTTGGTCTTTGGTTATTTCTTGTCTCTTTGTTTCCTTGTTTGTGAGTTTCCATATAGGGAATTGGAAAGGAGGATTGGTGCCATCCATTGAAGAATTTTAGTCAAGAAGCAAGGGGCCAACCACCTTAAGAGCTATTGGACTAAGAAGCACTCCAAATTGAGTGAATCACCAAAGAGAGAACAACCACCAAAATTAAGGACCATTTTGTAATTTGCAATTTACGTACCTTCATTGCTTTCAAATTTTGTAACAAAAAGGCCTTTCATTGGAAGTAAGTTGGGAGCCTCCAATAGGTCACCCTACTTCCCTTTGTGTGTAATAATTTTAGGCGATTTTCCCTTAGGATTGTGAGTGTTTTGTTGGGAACCTTAAATGTGGTAATCCAAACACTCTTAGGATTCGCCTAGTTTACATTTCTTTCTTACTTTCATAGCTTATTTCCTTTACCTTCCATTGTTAAACCGCCTAGATAGCTTGCCTTTTACCAATTAGTTTTTATCTTATCTTTCACACCTCTTATAGTGTTTGTTTTGGCTAGTTTCAACCATAGTTTCTTTTACCTTTTGTTTTCAAACCCCCAACAAGAAAGAACCACATTTTAAGAACCAACATGAGTCTTCATTCTTCATCTAGTGTTAATGGTGAGTGTTCTACTCCTAAGGACCCCTTGTATAAGATATTAGATGAATTGAGATCTCTTAAGGTGTGGAAAGGAAAACAAGAGAGAAAAGAAAAAAGAAAGAAAGAGTGGAAGAAATATGTCAAGATGAAAAAGAGAAAATAAGGGAAGAAGAAAGAAGGAAAATACTAAAAGAGTTAAGAAAAGAAAAACATGTCTCCTATAGTAGTCATAACTCTTGCAAGAGCCTAAGTGAAGAACTTCGTGACTATTATGAAGGAAGGCATAGGTCACATCTTAGACCTCACTCCTATAGGAGAGAAAAGGAAAGAAAGCCTCAAGAGGCTAACATTAACCTCCCATACTTCCATGGGAAGGACAATGTAGAGGCTAACTTAGATTGAGAAATAAGGGTAGAGCAACAACTTAAAAAGAAGTCTACTTCAAAATCTTATGGCTCTCACTCTTATCCAAAGAAAGACCAAAGCCAAGGCATCCTAGGGGTGACACCTTCAAAGACCAAAGATGATAAGGGGAAGACAATAGAAAAGCAACCCCTTAAGGCTAGTATGCAAGAGAAGACTTGCTCCATGAAGTGTTTTAAATGTCTTGGAAGAGGACACATTACTTCTCAATGCCCCACCAAGAAAACCATGATTATGAGGAGCCAAGACATTTATAGTAGCCAAGATGAGGCTACTACTTCACCTTCCTCTAGTGAAAGTGAAGAAGCAAAATGGGAAGAATCTAGTGAAGAAATCTACCCCCAAGAAGAAGGACAACCTTTAATGGTTAAGGAGGAGTGTAAGGAGGTAAGTGTCTCCTCCAAGAGGCTAGCTAAGAAGGAAAGTAATTTTGAAATAAAGACAAACATTAAATAAACTTTCCCTCTTAGACCACCTCCACATCTTCTCCTTTGTAAAAAGACACTTGTTAGCACTGCCACATCTCTTGGGCTTGAGGTTATTCCTCAAGTAAAGAAGTTGTTGGATGAGGGTTTGGTTCGCAAGAGCTTAAATCCTTGTGCTTTGTTGATGCCTGAAATAGGTATTATTAGGCACCAAATCCCTAAAATAAGTGATATGATGAATGTGTTCAATGTTGCAACCATCTTTTGTAAAATCAGTCATGCACCCAACATCTTCATGATTCATGTACATAGGGACTCATTAGGTAGGTTTGTTTTTATTTTTGGTTTTAATACAAACTTAGGTGCTAATATGGGACACCTTAGGTTTTTCGTATTTTTTTGTAGGAATAATCAACATGAAAATACAGAAAAAGGTATGCTTTATTGCATTACTTTCTTTAATTTTTTAAATAGTGATCAAGGGGTTCCCACGGACCCTAAGAGAATAGAGGTCATTCCTGATTGGCCCACTCCACCAAGTATAAGGGAAATTAGGGGCTGCCATGACTTAACAAACTTTTACAAAAGGTTTATCCCGTATTTTTCTATACTTGTAGTACCACTCATTGAGTTGGTGAGGAACCATATTCCCTTATGGGAAGATGTCCATGAAAGGGGTTTTCAGACCTTACCCTACTCTAACATATCCAACACCACTAATACATATGTTTTTATTCTTTTTACAGGTGTCGAGGGAAGGAGCCCAGAATATGAAAAACCTTAGGATTTGAGGTCAAATCCTTTCCAAGGTGGAGGGGATGATGCAAACCTACCCCCCAAGGGTATTGGATAGAAGACTCTAAGAGGATTGGGCTAGAGCTGCTAAAGAAGGCCTTGGGGTTCTCATGAACCCCAAGGTAGATTTCGGAGCCCATGGACCAAGGTTGGGTCCTCTCTTCTTTGTAAATATTAGAATAGGTTTTTCCTTCTTTCGAGCCTTGTATTTTGGCCATTCTAGTAGTATAGGGTTTTAGCCTTGTATTTCAGGGCATTTTGAGTAGTCTTTGTAGTAAGGACTTTTTTTATATTTTCATGTATCTTGGCATGGGGGTGAACTTAGCTATTATAGGGGTGTGTGTAGCTAAGCTCTAGCTTCTTTAGGAATCTTCTCAAGGAAGCTTCTCAAGGAGGTGAGTTTAGTTATTAGAGGGGTATGTGTAACTAAGCTCTAACTTCTCAAGGAAGTTTTCTCAAAGAAGCTTCTCAAGGAAGTTTTCTCAGGAAAGCTTCTCAAGGAAGCTACCTAGTCTATAAATAGAAGCATGTGTAACACTTGTTGTAACTTTGATAAATAAGAGTCTTGTGAGACAAACTTCAAAGTTCAACTTCTCTTCCTCTTTTCTTCCTTCAATTTCGTGCTCCCCCCCTCTCTCTTTCTCTCTCTCTTTCTTTTCCTCCATTGAAGCATCCTCTTCAAGCTTCTTATCCAAGGCATATTCTTGGTGGTGAAGCTCCTTCTTCCAAGGCTTATTTCCTAGTGGTTGGCGCCTCGTCTCACCTCTTCTCCTTTGTCTTCCGCTGCATCTCCATGGTGGAAAATCACTATTGAAGGACCTCATTGAAGCTCAAAGATTCAGCCTCCATAGAAGCTTCACATGCAAGCTTCCATCAATATCTCCCACTAATAATCCTAAATTAGGCCCAAGGTCGAATAACTAATCTAATAATTAAAAGACTTGAAAATAAAAATAAAAGGTTGTGATAGCACATTACAAGTTCAAAAATAGGCCCAAAATACATTTAAAAATGAAAATAAATCCTATTCTAAAAGTTGGCTAAAATACATGAGTTTCGCTGCTTCTTCTCTTTCCTCTATGAGACAATTTAGTCTTTCCCCAAACTCTTCTTGAAATCTCTTACTCCTTTTTGTGGTGATATCCATGTAAAGCCCACCCAAGCCAAATTCTTTCTCCTTGGATAGCCCTCTATCATATAATCAACATGATGTAAGGGAGAAAAACATGATAAAGTATTTATTTTTTATTTTCAAGTCTATTTTCCCTATATGAAAAATATAAATTACAAAAGAATCTAAAAATAATAAATATGAATATATAATATTATATAATTATTAAAATTTGACTATTTGTTTTATTTATTGTTGATATAATGCTAATATGTAGTAATTTTTAAAAGCATTTATTATCAAAATTAAAATTTATTTTGAATTTGTTGAAATGGTGTAACTTTTATTAAATAGATATAGTTTTTAATTATTTTAAAATAATATTTTAATGAGTTTAAAGATATTAATTTTAATTATGTGATAATATTGAAGATTTGAATTGACTAAGCTTATTGCATCATAAATTGAATACTTCCATTTAGTATAATTAAAAATTTATATAATTATTATTATTATCATTATTGTTGTTGTTGAGAGAATTGAAAGCAATAAAGTATAATAATGAAGTACGACTAGCCCAAGGGTAAAGCAACTAAAGCCCTTGCTTTAGGCCTCCAAAAAAATTAATTAGGCCTAAAAAATATATTAATAATTATAAGACTCATATTTTCGTATAATACCCATAAAAAATAATATAGACGAAAAATAATTTTAATTTCTGGAAAGATCCATAATTTCATTGTCTAATTTCCACTTAAAATTAATTACTCACTGATTCTCATTAATTAGTTTGTCTCTTGACGGGTTATATCAAAGGTCTCTCAATGTAAATATATCAATTTTCATTAAAATTAATCTAAAATTTCTTTTCTTATTTTATTTAATTAGTGAAAGTAATCCAAAAGTCACTCTATTCTCTCTCAAATTAGTTAAAATATCACTCTCATTCTCATTTATACTCTTTGTGTTCTAATCATGCAGATTATTCCTTCCTTTATTCTCAGTTGATTAGGTATGCTTATTGATTTTTTTTCTTAATATTCCTTGCTTTGCTTTTGATTTGTGGCTTGGTTTTATTGCTCCTATTCCGATTCACATGTAAGGCATTACATATGTTATTTTAAAATTTCTTCTATCCATTTGGCTAAATCATTTGAATCCTTTATGCTCTTTTTTGCTTTTCAAAATATGATTATAATTTTTATAATTTTTTTATAATTCCATTTTGGTATTATTTTTGTATAATTTCTTGAAATTCTAAAATATTTTTATTTATATTTATTAGTTTCGGAGTTTAGAGAGCATTACGGTAAAATATCTCAACTCAAAGAAGTATATAAAGCAATCCATTTGCAAGTTGACAATTAGGTTTTATTGTTCTAACATTTTTTTTCATAATCTTGATTTATAATTTTTATTTATTTTTTATACATTAGTTGCTTTATTTCAAAATGTCAACTCGAAAATTTGAATCTGATTATTCAAAACTTAAAAAAATGAAAAGAGTTGATGCTTTAATTGAATCACAAAAATGGGGCTCTAGATAGATTTATCAAAACAGATAGAAATAAATATGAAAATATAGGTGATTGCTCGTTGAATGACTAATTTAACAACGTAGAAATTGAAGAAAACGAAAATAGAGAAGAAACATTATGTGTGAAAGATCGAATGAATTAGCTTTAATATCGACTAAAAAAGACATGTTAAAGGAAATTGATTATAATAAATTAATGAATAACTTTGTATCTTAAAAGCTCAAAAAATAAATTTTCAATAAAAATATAAATATTTAATAAAAATAATAATTTTTGTTAAAAAAATTATTAGACTAAAAAAGATCTCATTTCAAAATTTGTTTTAGGCGTCTAAATATGTTGGGCCAGTCCTGTCTCGAAGGATATATGACCTCATAAAAGCAACTACAAGGTCTTGTAGTCATCATCTAATGAACAATTTTTTTAAGTTATATTTTTATTTATTATTTAATTTAATACATATAATTTAATTTTAATGTCCAGAATTTCAGGTAATCATGTCTGTGAGTACAAAGAATTTCATGTAATCATTTAGGTAGCCTTACATGATCATTGATTTATGTTCATGTACAATAAAAAGATTGAGCAAGAAAAGGTAGTTTTGATTTTTGAAGGTTATGGACCTATCTTACATTGTGATAAGTCCTGTTTAGAGAGATAAAGACAGATACAAACAACTGTAGTGCTTAATCTAGTATTCCTAAAATTTAGGCGATCATGGATAACAAGTTTTCAATTGCTCCCTTGCTCTGCACGCTAGTTATCACGTCCTTCCAAGACGTTTAAATAACGTGGTTATCCTCATTGCTCTTTCATTTATGTCCTTCATTAACCGTGTTAGCTAATTTAGCTGTTTCCTGTTGGCTAAATTTTTTTTGGTGTTAACATAACTCTAAAATATTACATTAAAATATTCATAATGAAACTTTACTCTTATTTTTTCTTTTCATACTACATACTTTTTCTACATAATGGTAGAAGTTTTCATAATTATACTTCATGACATTACTTGAGAACAAGCCAAAGTAGATGATGATGCATGGTGGATGATTATGCAGTTTGGTCTTGGGCCTTTTAAATGTTTTGTTTGAGATTAAAACTATGTCTATTTTGAGTATTTTAGAACAAGCTACCTTGTATTCTAATATCTATCTTAAGGTGCTTAGTGTACTGTTTTATTTTGGAATTTGAGATCCCTTTGTTAATGCAGCTTGGCTGTACTTTTGCATTTTAATAAAATTGCATTGACCAAAAAAATTAGAAAAAGATATATTGGATAAATGAAAAAGGGAAGCATTTGAGAGTTTGGCAGATTTTGGTATTAAATTGTTTAAATGGCACCAGTCACTACAGGATCAAAAAAAGGTACAAATGCTCTCTGTTGCAAGATTTGTACATAGATTGTTTCTTTAAATATAGTTAGTTGTTCAGAGGCCTTTAGTCCTTAATGTTAGTCAACCATACAAACTATGATTGCTTCTTGAGAAATTATGCTCAGTACAAGTTCATGCCAATTTACAACCCTACGATATTTTGCCATGCCTAATAAAGGACCCCAGCTTGTGACATTGTCAACTTCACCCACAGGTGGACACTAACACACACCGCTACAAGTATTATTCCATAAGTTTTAATAGATATAGAGGGAAAACATGCAACCCCAAAAGGCAACATCAGCACATATAGCCCACACAATGCATCACTCCATGAGTAATTGCTTGTGCCGATTGAGGTCGTTCAAATAATTAGAGCAAGTATAATCTTCTAGGTCACATGCATCTATCAAGAGTGATCTTGGAGCTGATGAATTTTGATTGAGTTCATTAGGCACCTTTTCCCCTTTTAGTAGCTGCACAACCTGTTGTTCCCAAAGAGGCAAGTCATTAAGTACCCCATTATAAAAACAATAGTAAATTAAACTAACTACTCCCGAAGATTCGTGAAATCACAAAAACTCTATCTGCTTACTAATCCCCATTAATTGTTTGATAAATATACATTGATGCTCCTTAATATTACACTAATTACTCCTAATTGTTTGAAAAATATTATACCGTACTTTTCTATACATTATAAATGTTAAAAAAGGAAGGAGAGTTTATGTAATTTCATAAAATCTCAATAGCTAGTGTAATTTATTTTAAAATAAAGGGGCTAGTTATTTTCTGACGGGCAATAGTGACACAATATGGCAACAGAGACTAAGCTGAATGAGGAAGGATGCTCATTTGTTTACCTGATTCATGTATGGCCGCTTAGAGGACATGTGATGGATACACAAGGAAGCCGTTGCCATGACACACTTCATTTCTGCGAGATCATATTTATCTTCTAATCTGGGGTCTACTATTTCTTCGATCAACTTTGCATCCAGCAGTGGTTTGGCCTTACCAAAGCACAACATGGTGTTAGTCTGTCTTTCTTATATAATTAGTATGCAAATGCAACCTATAATTTTATAAGCTGAGGTATGAACATCTTGATTTCCAACAAGAAAAATACTAGAAACACACTTTTTCAAAAATACTCCTTATTATTGACTGAAATTATTAGAAATCAATTTTTTTTTATTGATTTTACTTCTTATTTAATTAGTCTCCACCTATTAAGTTGATTTTTTTTAATAAATTTAATGTGTTCAAAAATATGTTGCTAATACCTATCTTTTGTACAATCATGTTCAATCTAAGGACTCATTGGTTAATATTCTCAAAGACATTGATCACACTTATCTAGAAAGACAATTCACTTATACATGCCATAAATTCTACTTCATTTTTACAATCCTGTTTTCCTAATAAACTAAGGGAAAAATATATTTTTCTTCCATTAGCAATATTTTTTTCTTTGTTGGAACTATTTTACTAAGTGAACAAGAATAGAGACAAGGTAAGGAAACAGAGGACTTGAGTAGAGCTTTTGAAGACTTACCCATTTCACAAGACTTTCCCTACTATTTGAATCAACTGCACGACGACCTGTTATGAGTTCCAGTAACAAAACCCCAAATGCAAAAACATCAGTCTTCTCGTCAACAATTCCATGCATAAAGTACTCTGGAGCCAAATACCTGCAGCCATAAATCAACCAGCTTTTCAGAAAATGCAATTGCAGGGAGAAAAAAATATGTAAAAATGTTTAAAGATGCTGCAATGCCTACCCGAATGTGCCTTCTATTGGGAACACAACATGGTGGTCGCACTTATCTGCGAGCCACTTTGCCAAACCAAAATCTGAAATCTGCAGTTTATAACAGAAAGAATTGTTTACCTTTCCCCAAAAACAAAGATCAAGTTCACAATTTTATATTGTAGGCTCATACAAAGTACCTCAGCTTCATTATTTTCGTTGAGTAAAATGTTTGAGGCTTTGATGTCTCTGTGAATGATTCTTCTTGGGCAATCGTGGTGGAGATACTGCAATCCTTTTGCAACCCCAACAGCTACTTTAAACCTTATCTTCCACTCCAAACATTCAGAACCTGAAATGTTGAATGTCACCTCTATTAGCCATGTAAGACACCAACCCTTAACATTACTCTTAGTTCATTGGTAGCGTATATAACTCTGCCTATGCTACAAAGAGAAATACTGGGAACACACTTTCTAAGGCACTTTTGAATACACTCTTCTTTATCATGGGTCTCACATCATATTTAATGATTCTCTTTTCTGATTATGTAGTTTTCAATAAATTTTAACTAATTACAAAGAATGTGTCTGAAAGAGTGTATTAGAGAGTGTATTACAAAATATACAGAAGAGTTGAATTGTGAAGTGAGAAAGATTCAGCAATGTACCAAAGAGCAAAGAGGAAAGGCTGCCATGTGGGGCCAATTGTAGAACAAAGTAGAGACCATTGTCGATCCCAAACCCAATCAAGCGTGTTGCATTGGGGTGGTTAATGTGAGCAATGATTCCAAGTTCTGTCAAGAAATCACCAGCTCTGTCCTCGGCTTCTTTTTCATTCCTCATTATCCTCTTTACTGCTACAACTTGACCATCTGCTAAGTATCCTTTGTAGACTTCAGCATGACCACCTTTTCCAAGCAAGTTCTCTACAGAAACAGAAATTGTAAACTTGTAAAAGCAATATCTAAGAATGTTGTGCACATATGGTAATTCTCCTTGCATAGCAAATATATGAGATATATTTCGTTTTTCAGCCTTGGAATAATGTTACTTGAATAATTGATCATTCACCTTGGACTTGGATTAGTTACACAAAATGTTACATGTAGGAGTGTATACCAGTCAAGCTGTTAAAGTTTGGACTTGACTAATTAAACAAAATTTAGCTTGTACTTGACTTGCTAGTTCATTTATAACTTAATTATTTTTCTTTTACAAAATTATACTTAAATCATTTTTTAACTTTATTAATAATACTAGATAATAATCTACAAATACAAAAAATGTGCTTAACATGTGATACATGGAATTAAAAAAAATTAGACTATTACATTTTCAAAATTAATTCAATGTTTCTTTTTAAGAGACAAAAACACTTGATTTTTAGAATGAGTTATTCACCAGCCTTTACTGTCTAGCTTTTAAAGCTTTGGTTCAACTCATTTAAATAATCAAGTCTAATCTTAAGCTTGAATTTCTTTATTTAATTAAACAAAAGAGATTGAACGAGTATTTAACTAGTTAGTCTGAATAGTTTGGTTTATTTACCTCCCTAGTTGCACGGTTTTTATTTTTTTTTTCTTAAGGATTGCAAGTAAAATTAGATAAAAGCAAACGTGACAAGTCGCAACTTGTGTACCAATTATTTTGTGAAGTATATATATAAAATAAAATTAATGTTTTTGGTTAATCGGGTAAATTATTATTTGGCCTAAGGTTGAACGAGTTTTTATGCCAAGGATGGAAAACATATCAAATTCATCACTAATTTGCCATAGTGACGATAGCTACTAACTAGATCAAACTCAACAACAGTATTGTGATTACTAGAAATTACTAGTAGTCAATAACCACCACATGTTCATAATGTTTATCAAATAATGTGTGTTTGGTATTGTGAAAGTAAGAGAAGAGAGAAATAAAAAAAAAAGGTATGAGTTTACACCTTTTTACTTCTCTGCAAAACAACAAAGAAATGGGCAATAGTAAAAATTAATTAATTATGAATTGTTGATAATCAATTGTCTTCAATTTTATATGTAACAATGATTGTTTGAAGAAGATAAATCATTTGTTCTAATTCCCTTTATCTTATTTGAATTCACCTCTATCTTATTTCTCATCTATTCTTTTTTATTTCTTACCAAAACACACTCAAATTCATGTATTACAAGAAATTATTAGATATCAATGACCACCGCATGTTCACAGTGTTGATCAATCTATATGCATGACACGTACTCAAATTTTTTAATTTACAAGAGAGTTAATCACATCCAATTACATCTCATGCAGATTACTAAATCTTCCCAAACCACCAAACCATTTCTCCTACTCAAGAAACTGAAACATGATGACATGTAACTAAGCACAATAAATTAAGGTAATCATGCAAATTCACGACCGTGGAACATGAGCCTTAAGCTTTCAAGTTTCAATTAGAAATCACTTATCACTGCTTTATAACATGTTAGATTGTTTCAAACCACTCCACCCAAAGTGTTTTTGGCAACTTAAGTTCAATCCAACCGAACTTGTGCACTCAACACTAATATCGATCTCAAACCTCATAATATTTTCTTTTTTGGTGAATACTTCTTTATAATTTAATGGTAGGTCTCAGAATCAGTTTGCTGTCATTCTCTGTTGCTAGAGACACATAATTTGGCCTCATCCCTAACCAAATCCAAAAGCACTGGCAGAATTTATAGTGCATGTTTAATTAAAGTGCATCAGCATGTTTACACGTACATACACCATAACATAAACTAACTATTTCAAAATACAATGAACTCTAGGCTGTTTAGTTACAGAGAATTAAATAGACATAACCTGTTACGTAAAAACATACAAATAATTATTTATATCACATATCTAACAACCATTTCAATTAAAGAAATAGTTATACATGGACAACTAGCTAATATCCTCAAACGTACAAATCATATCTTACCAACATTCTTATACTTCTTTTTCTTCTCTCTTTATCTCTTTAGATGTCAAGAGTTTTGATTTGAGTTTTCACAATCATTTTCGCAACCCAGAACATGTACAAAACATCCATTTTTCAAACAGTTCTTAACAAACTCTACGAAAACTCATCCACAAATCCCATAAAGTTTGGCCCCAAATAAAATCAACTAATTAACAACGCGCATGTTGAAAACAAAAAACAAAAAAACAAGAGTGCGTGTTTAGTTTCGCGTTGATTCATACCAGGGCTGAAATCGTCCGTGGCAACGGCAAGGTCAGCGTAACTGAAGTTCCTCCAAGAAGGCTTAGTGGAAATGCCATCAATGTTAATACCGCCATCGAAGTCATCGTCTTCATTCGCAGGCCGAATACGCGCCAACTTGTTCCTCAGGCTCTTCCTCGAGATCTCGTAGCTCGCTGCGAGCAACGGGATCGTCGAGAATCTCCTAACGGACTTGAACCTCAAAACATCAATCATCGCCCTCCACTGCTGGCTCTGAGCCTGGGCTGCCTGGTTCTGGCCCAGGCCCGGCGACCCCGGCCCACCGCCGTAGTTGCTGCTCCCCGTGCTGTCTGAATCCGTCCCCGAAATAGGAACCCCAAACACATCCCTCGGCGATGCCAATACGTCGTCGTCACAGGCAACCACCTCTTTCTTCTGGTTCTGGCCACCCATCGTCATCAACGTTAACTCAATCTTTCGGCTCCATTTCTTCTCTTTCATTTCCTCCCTCTTGCTCCTCCTCTCTATTCTCTCCATCTATAATTATAATAGTAATAGGAATAATGATAATAATAATAATAAAAAGAAAAAACAGCCAGACATTAACGTCGTACTGCTTGCATGGTTTTTCCTTTTCTTTAAGGACAAGCCATGTAACTTATTTTTTCATATGTGAATATTGTGGGGAGAGGGTGTGATTAACGTGTGTTCTCTGTTGTTGAAAGAAAGGACATCATGGTGAAGGAATATTAAAGTTAGGGTGCCTTTAGGAGGCATGGTATGCATTTGGTTGAATTGGTTTGGTTTTCCCCCCTCGAAGGGTTTACTCCTAATATTCCAATTAGTGCTAGCGGATCATGTCGACACCAAAAATGTGAAAGGAGGGGGGTGAGGATTTTCAACGTTGCAAATTCCTTGCCTCCTTTTCCATTTGGTGAGGGTGTGAATCGAGAAGGGTGGTGAATTGGATCAGAGGGGATAAGAAGAAGGTGGATTTAAAATTGGGATATCTTTGAGTGGTGGTTATTCTTAGGACGAGGAGAAGACGAGCATGAGAAAGACCGGCTCACGATGATTGGAATCTTTACTATATTTATACATCTGTGTCATTTGCTTCTATCCTTCTTTCGGCTTTTGGTTCCTTTTTATGTTTATTTTTATTTTTCAAAGCTCTAGCTAGGATTGCTATTCTCTTTAAGTTTTTGCTATTCCCACTCCCACGTGTGTTTAAAATAAATTGTATTTCTAAAATACCCTATTAACTGAAATATTTTTAATTGTATAAATTAAAAGCACACAACAATGAAATCATATTTTTATTGCAGTGTAGCTAGTACGATAAAACTTACAATAGAAATATGTTTTTGTTATATACTTTATACAATAAAAACTTATTTTTGTAGTTGGATTTTTTGGCACCCCTATAACGCAAAGCAAATAAGATTTTTGCTGTATACTTTATACAATGAAAATGTATTTTTGTTTCATTGCCAATCTTCATCACATAATATTACGAAAACACATTTTCATTGCCAACATAACAAAACATAAACACGTTCCCATTTTGTTTTGTGACAAGCATGTATCATGAGATATTGTATTTGAATTCTTGGACTCCTTTGTTCTCGATGATATTTTTTCGTACATTGTATATAGTTTTGATGGTTCTGACATTTGTCTCTTCTTGATTTTTTTATTGTCAACAAAAATGGCAAGGTTTGACCATGTTCTTTATAATTTGATCTAACAATGTTTTTTTGTTAACTGCTTAAAGCAACTAGCATACACAAGAATCAATAATGTTTTAAACACTAAGTGGCTATAAAAATTGCAAACTACAAGTAATTTCCATATGAAATCTCTCTCAAACCTCCCTTTTAATTTCAAGGGATACCCACATTTTTTGGTTCTAGTAGACTTGTGGGTTAACTTTTATTTATATTGCTTATACTTATCTCCCTTTTCACAAGCCAATAACGCAAAGGTCTTCCTCCAAGTTTTTGACCTTTCTATCACAATAACAAATGCAAGCTTGTTTTTGACTTCTCGAACCTACTTCTACAAATCATCACGCTTTGCAGAAACATAGAATCCATAGACTTTTTTCAGTAATAATGCACATGCATATTAAATCTGACTTATAAATTGAATCATTAATTATTCAATATACCTTGTTAGTGATGTAATATTCATAGTAATCAAGAAAATGAGGTTGGGGGGTCAATATCCAAACCATTATCATTTTCTTCAATCAGAATTCCCACCTCATTACCATTTGCTTGTATTGGATGCTCAAAAGCATCCTTGCTTGCTTCAATCATATTTTTCTAACCACTTGGCATTGTAACACCATCATCAATCAAAGTATTTCAACTCCCTTCCATTATTTATATTCTATAGTCAACCAAAAGGGATCAATGAGTTGATAAATCGTAAATGAATTACACAACTTAAATAAATAAAAAATTAAATCATGATTTCATTGTATATTTGGGTTGATACACGAAATGAAATCAGTGTTGTGTATCTCAACCCAAACATACAACGAAATCATGATTCCATTTGTGTCTTGGTTGAAACACATAATGGAATCACGATTCCGTCGTCTCTCAACAAAAACACAAGTTGAATCATGATTTTATTTTTGTCTATGCCCAAATACATAATAGAATTTTGATTTCATTGTTCCCCCCAAGACATAAGAATCATGATTCCATTGCAACCAAATGCAGAAAATAACACATCCACAAAACGAATATGACATTGCTGAATGAGGTTCAAAATAGGAAAATTGGTTATTGAATGAGGTGTGATGCAAAAGCTACAAAAGGTGGGGTGTCAATTGTGGGATGATAAAGTGAGAGGGGAAGGGAAATTGAAGTGGTGTAAGGAATGGATGATGGGTAATTTTTTCACTTTACATTTTTTTTTTGAAATGTAAGGGTGAGAATGGCCAAAAAGTGGGGTAAGAATAACAATCCCTTTAGAAACTAATGAAAAAGATGATGAAACTCACAAACCAAGAGGGGGGGGGGGGTGAATTGGTTTCTAAATCAAATCAAACTTAAAAAACTAGAGTTTTGATAAACCAATATTTAATCAATCACCCTTAACACAAAATCTTTTGTTAAAGTTTTTTCTTCAAAAAGATATTTTCTTTAACCTTCAGTAAATTGATCAAGACTATAATGAGAAAAAGATAAGATCAAGAGAAGATGTATACCAATTTTTATACTGGTTCACTCTCTATCTCTAAAGAAGCTAACCAGTTATCTAATCCAAAATTAATTAGATTTTCACTGTGCATATAAAATTCTTACAGGCAATCACAATTAATCTTAGTTCCTACCAGAAAAAGAGACTAAGGCACCTAACCCTAGCGTCCTTTGTGAATAAGAGCCTTTGAGAAACCTACCCTTAGCCTAAACTTGAAAAACATATTCTAGCATACCTTCATAAATTCATGCATATGCTAACAATATGTAAAACACATGAAAAACTGAATCAAGTAGAGACACAACCTGATTAGTCAAAAGCAAGAACCTTGCTTGAGTGAATGAGTGTCATCTTGAACTCAAGAGAACTTCACAACTCACTTTTTACCATGAGATATTCAAAAAGGAAGTTTAGAGGTTGTGAGTTGCACACTTTTTCTAAGCACTTAATCTTCTCTTTCTTTCACTTATTTCTTTTCTGCATTCAAAAATGAGAACACAAGCTAGTTATTCATAAAAAAATTATAACCGTCTATAATTTGATTAAATATATAATGTAATCGATTATTTCAAGGAAGTAATCGATTATACTATCATTTCAATCGATTAAAGTGTTATTCCCATATCTGGAGAACTTTCAAGAACAATGTAATCGATTAGATTCTTGATGTAATTGATTAAAGTGTTCTTGATCACTTATGGGAACACTCTCAATAGAGAAGTAATCGATTACGATTATCTGGTAATCGATTAAAGCAGAGACTCATGAAAAATCAGGCATTGTCTTAATTGAATTGTGTAATTGATTATAGTTAACTTGTAATCGTTTAAACCGAAATGAGAATATCTTTGCAAGCTATAGACACTTATGTAATCTATTATGATTAGTCTTGTAATCGATTAAAACAAAGAGTTTTATGCACCGAAGAAGTTTCTAACTTATAGAAACAATCTTCTTTCCTCTATATGATGATGCATGATGTACACATAAAAATATAAAGACTAAGATGCAACAAACAAAACAACAATCAATACAAATGTCACTCAAAGAGTTGAGCATGTAAAAAGATAAAACTTCTTCAAGCTTCAAGGCTTAGTTTTCATGTTGCTCCCCCTATCTCTAAGAATCTCCCCCTTTTTGGCTTTGATGATGCCAAACTTGAATTGCTATTTGAGTGCATTTGGAGAGTCTTGAGAGTAGGAACTTTTCTTAGAAAACCTGAAAGTTTCTTAACACTAAGAGAAGTGTTAATTCATATCATCATCATCATTAGGTAGAGTTATATATGAATGTATGTATGCAATGCACTAATCCTTCCTAATGCAATGGTAATGTAATTTTTCTCCCCCTTTTGGCATAACAAGGCCAAAAAGTCACAGTTATTCATAAAATAAATAGACAAACATATGATGTGAACTGGGAAATAACATAGCATTTCATTCATTCAATAACAATTAAAATTTAATCAAACATCATGATAACTGATTAGAGATATAACGACAGGATTGAAATCAAACAGAAATGACAATTAGACAACAATAACAAGCACTTCAAACATGACTAAGCTTCATCCTCATCAAGGTTAAGGAGGTTGTTAAGGGTCAGCCTAATTTTTATGTTTTCCAGCTGGGTAGTTATATTCTCCAATGAACTATGAACTTCTGCTGAGTGCTCTTGATAGAGGTGAAACATAGCATCCATCTTCTGAATAATGAGTGACTCAAAAGGATTTTATTGATGTGTAGGCTCTTGTAGAGCTTCAGCTTCAACATCTTCTTCCATTTGCTGGCTCTCTAGCCATTATCTATTCATGATCAACAAACCTCATTCCAAGCTTCTTGAGATGCCTTTCGGTAATCTCACTGGATGCTTTGGTATAGTCCACAATCTCATTAGAGACATCAACATTGAAGTAGTCAATGAATCTTAAGGCAAGTACAATATAAGAAAATTCATAATCTACCAGAAGATTACTCTTCAACATAATGTCTTCAATCAGCTGTACCTAGTTCATCTTTATACCTAATTTCAGACCATAAACTATTTATAGATCATCATCCGTTACCTGAGCGTGATTACTTGACCTTGGAGTAAGAGTGTAGGTGATGAGGTAAACTAACATTCTGTCCTTTGCAGTCAGTCCACCAACTCCAAAGCTATTCCTCAAGTTCCTTGCTGAGTCAAGAAACATTCCCCTATAGGTCTACATCTTATTGTACCCATCAGGTGTTTCATCGAACTTGCGGACTCCACCCATGTCCAGACTAGCTACTTCCTTCCACACAGCTGCATCAATGACCATTTCTACTTCATTTACAGTAGAGAAAAGGTTACCTTTAAGGTCATCACGTGCACAAGTGTAGAAAACCTTGACTAGCTCTGGATAAAAGGTTCCTGTCATCTGCACCAGCTTTGACAATCGTTGTGCTTCCAGCAGATTAAGAAAGTTAAACCCTTGTTGAGAAAACCATTCCAAGTCCAAATACTTGGGGATCCTTATGTTGTTTTTACAACATATATCACCTTGTAGCCATTCTTCTTGCTTTCATTTGTGAACCATTTGTCCAAGCGATTGAGAGCAGCCTGTGAGCATTCATCTTGCTTCTTCTTAGAAGTTTTCACTTTCTTCTGTGCTCTTGAAGGATTGCTCACCATCTTGAAGAGGAGACAGAGGGTTTGAGAGTTGAAGATGTTTGGGTTCAGAGAATGGTGTTAGAGGAGGTGTTGGTGTGATTTATGAATAGGTTTAGGTTGGCTTTTATAGAGAGGCTGAGTCATTTTGATTGGCTGAGGTGGATGGCAGGAGTAAATGCAAAAATAATGGTGGTTAATGAGGTGAAGACAAAGAGATATAATGAATTACACGCAAAAGATACGCAAGTAATTGATTAAAATAACATAGTAATCGATTAAATTGATCCTCATTTTCACTTAAAAGCAAAAGTTGATATAAGTAATTGATTAAAACGTAGGCATAATCAATTAAATATGCCAGAAAAAATCCCCCGAGGCCTTTGTAATTGATTAAAGCGTAAGGTAATCGATTAAAATAGAACACAAAGCCAAAAGAAGCCATAAACCACAACATGTAATCGATTAAAATTAAGTCGTAATCGATTACAACAGAACAAAATTCCAAAACAAAGCTTTAAGCCCAACATGTAATCGATTAAAATAGAAAATTTTGAACCATAACACCACAAATGCATAAATGGTAATCAATTAAACCATGGGGTAATTGATTGAAACAAAAAATTTTAAAAACTAATAATGCACAACAACATAGTGTAGTCGATTAACACGAGAGAGTAATCAATTAAAACAATTAAAAAACACAAAATAACAAAGTAAAACATGTATTTTTATAGAAAAATGAACTACTCATTAACATATCAACATATTAAGACATTAAAGGAAAATTAACATACATAGGGAGCATATATAACAGGCTACATGTTCTAAGCATAACATCATTTAATACTAGATCCATCTAAGATACCTAGTTTATTCCTAATGAAGAAGAACCTATCTCTAGCCAGAGGTTTAATGCAGATGTCAACTAGTTGAAGTTCACTATCAATAAACTCAATGCAACAATCACCTTTTGATATATGATCTCTAAGAAAATAGTGTCTTATGTCAATATGTTTGGTTCTAGAATGCATGATAGGATTTTTAGACAAATTAATAGCACTTGTGTTGTCATATTTCAAGGAAATGTGATCACATATTACTCTAAAGTCTTTGAGTTGTTGTTTCATCTAAAGATTTTGAGCACAATAACTTTTAGCTGCAATATATTTTGCTTCTACAATGGATAGTACTTCACAAGCTTGTTTCTTGCAGTTCCAAGATACAAGAGAGCTTCTTAAGAGATGACATGTCCCACTTGTGCTTTTCCTATTTAGTTTGCACCCTGCAAAATCATAATCTAAAAAGACAATTAGATTTAAGGAGGTACCTTTGGGATACCACAAACCAACATTGGTTGTGCCCTTAAGGTACTTAATGATCCTTTTAACAGCAATTAAGTGAGATTCGTTAGGATGAGCTTGATACCTTGCACAAAGCAAACACTAAGTATAATATCTGGTTGACTTGTATTTAAGTAAAGAAGTGAACCAATCATATCTCTATACCTTGACTCATCTATTGATTTACCTTTTACATCTAAGTCAAGATAAGTTGATGTTGTCATTGGAGTTGATGCTTCTTTGCACTTTTCCATGCCGAATTTCTTAATTAGTTATGTATGGTGTTTTGTTTAACGTAAGAAGGTTCCATGTTTCATTTTCTTGACTTGAAGTCCAAGGAAGAAGTTTAACTCTCCCATCATAGACAACTCAAATTCTTTCTGCATGGAACTGGGAATTTTTTTACACAAAGTTTCATTAGTAGCACCAAAAATTATATTATCAACATAGATTTGTACAACTAACAGCTCATTGTTTGATCTCTTGATAAAAAAAAATATGTTTTTTCAACTTGACCTCTCACGAAAGATTGTTCAGTTAACAAATTGCTCAATCTCTCATGCCAAGATCTAGGTGCTTGTTTCAAACCATACAGAGCCTTTTTTAGCTTATAAACATGATTGGGATGTTCGAAGTCTACAAAATCTGGAGGTTGGTCTACAGATATCTCTTCTTCAATGTGTCCATTGAGAAAAAAACTCTTCACATCCATTTAGAATAACCTAAAATCCATAATACATGCAAAAGCAAGCAACAACCTAATGGCTTCTGACCTTGCAACAGGTGCATAGGTTTCATCATAGTCAATGCCTTCCTCTTGGTTGTATTCTTTTGCAACCAATTTGGGCTTGTTTCTTACTATGATGCATGATCCATCAAGTTTGTTTTGAAACACCCATTTGGTTCCGATTGACTTATGAGAGGCAGGTTTAGGAACTAAGTCCCACACTCCATTCCTATTAAACTCATTTAGCTCTTCATGCATAGCCATCAACCAATGTTCATCGTACAAGGCTTCATCTATGTTTTTTTGGTTCAATCTAAGAAACAAAAGCCATGTTATTGCATAAAATCTTAAGTTTAGAGTGAGTAGAAACTCCCTTTGATATTTCTCCAATAATGTTGTCCAAGGAGAGGTCTTTTTGAGTTCTCCATTCCCTAGGGAGGTTTTTAGGAGGTGTGGCAGTGATTTTTTTGTTTTGATCAAGCTCTTCAACTTTGGTTTCATCTTCAGGAGGAGAATCCTTATCCTGAAAACCTGCATCTTCATCTTCCAAAGAATTTTCTTAAACAATAGAATTAGTTTCATCACACAACATGAATAGATTTTTCCACACATAAAATTCTCCTATTAAACACTCTATATGCTTTTCTTTGCAATGAGTAACCAAGAAAAATAGCCTCATCGGCTTTTGCATCAAATTTACCAAGAGATTATTTCCCATTATTTAAGACAAAACATTTACAACCAAAGACTCTTAAATGAGATATATTTGGTTTTCTTCCTTTGTCAATTTCATAAGGGGTTTTCTTTAGAATAGGTCTTATAAGTACCCTATTTAAAGTATAGAAAATAGTATTCATAGCATCAACCCAAAAGTACTTTGGTAACTTTGTTTCATTTAGAAGAGTTCTAGCTCCTTCTTCAAGGGATCTATTTTTCCTCTCCACAACACCATTTTGTTGAAGTGTTCTTGGGGCGGAAAAAATGTGGTGAATTCCATTTTCTTCACAAATTTTTTCGAAATACTCATTTTGAAATTCACCTCCATGATCACTTCTAGTTGAAACCATGTTAAGACCTTTCTCATTTTGAATAACTTTGACAAGTTTGCAAAAAGCATCAAAAACTTCATTTTTGGTTTTCAAAAACAAAGTCCAAGTGAACCTTGAATAATCATCTACAATTACTAAGCCATAGTATTTGTCACCTAAACTCATAGTTCTTGAAGTTCCAATTCAGTCTATGTGAAGTAGTTCAAGGGGTTTTGAAGTGAAAACAACGTTTTTACCTTGAAAAGAGTTTTTAGCTTTTTTTCCCTTTTTGACATGCTTCACACAATTTATTTTTCTCAAACTTGAGTTTCGGAATACCAATTACTAAGTCCTTTTTAATTAGATGATTGAGATGGTTCATGTTTATATGTGCAACCCTACAATGCCATAACCAAGAATCATCAATCTTACTTACCAAGAAACTAAGTTCATGAAATGATGCATGCTCAATATTCAACACGTAGATATTACCTATTCTTTTACCTATGTGAACAACCTCACCAGAAGTAGCTTCACAAATGAAACACCAATTCTTGTTGAATTCAATTTTGAAGCCTTTGTCACATAGTTGACTAATGCTCAAGAGATTGTGCTCAAGTCCATTAACATATAGAACATTTTTTATTTGTGTCTTGTGCTGATTTCAAATGTTTCCTTCTCCCATAATTCTTTCCTTATTATTGTCTCCAAAAGTGACATATCCTTCTTCCTTTGACACAAAGTCAGTAAGTTTAGACTTGTCACCCGTCATGTGCCTAGAGCAACCACTCAGTTTCTTCAATGGTTGAGGAGTTATTCATTGAATCTCCCATCAAGCATATATTTGCAACAATTTCTTCACTAGAAGAGTCAGAGGATGTGGATGCATTGTCTTCCCAAGCTATGTAGGCCTTTTTCTGTTTTCTATCCTTCTTTCCTTTCTTTTCAACAAGTTGTTTTCTAAGGTAGATAGGACATTTAAATTTGATGTGACCTTGCTTTCCACATTTGAAACATGTGAATGTGTTGTTGTTGCTCTCTATAATCTTTGAAGGTTTAGAGAATTTTCTATCTTTGGATCTTTTGAGAAATTTTCCAAACTTCTTCACCATCAAGCTTAAATTCTCTACATCTTCGTCATCCCTAGAGCTTTCTTTGCAGTCTTCCTTTGAAGAATTAACCTTCATTGCAATTCTGTTTCTTTTCTTTTTTGTTTCTTCTGCATGAGATTGTTGAATCAACTTATGTTCATATCCAAGCAATTTTCTGAAGAGAGCTTCCATCGACATTGATGCTAAGTCCTTGGGTTCCTTGATCGTTGCGATCTTTGGTTCACAGATTCTTGTAAGACAATTGAGGATTTTAATGTTTTAGCTCATCATCATTAAACGTTTTTCCAAGACCAAGAATTTGATTCACAATATGGGTGAATCTTGTTTGAAGTTCCGAAATGGGTTTTCCATTCTTCATTTGGAAAGCTTCATATTTGGATACAAGGGTGTGCTTTCTTGCACTTCTTACATCCGCAGTGCCTTCATGAGTGACTTCAAGCATTTTTCCTATTTCCTTTGCACTTTTGCACCTCAAGTGACTTCAAGCATTCTTCATGAGAGATGCACCTTCATTGAAAGTGATTTTTTTAGAGCCTATTTTAGAAAAAATGTGATCTTGAGAAACTTTCAAGATGTAGCTCTGATACCAATTGAAAAAGATGATGGAACTCACAAACCAAGAGGGGGGTGAATTGGTTTCTAAATCAAATCACACTTAAAAAATCAGAGTTAAAAAAACTTCTTTTCCAAGGATCGTATTACAAACTTTTGATAAACCAATATTTAATCAATCAACCTTAACACAAAATCATGTGTTAAAGTTCTTTCTTCAAAAAGATATTTTCTTTAACCTTCAGTAAATTGATCAAGACTAGAGTGAGAAAGAAAGATAAGATCAAGAGAAAATGCACACCAATTTTTATACTGGTTCACTCTTTATCTATAGAGAAGCTAACCCAATTATCTAATCCAAAAAGAATTAGATTTTCACTATGCATATATAATTCTTACAAGCAATCACAATCAATCTTAGTTCCTACCCCATAAAAAAAGACTAAGGCACCCAACCCTAGGGTCCTTGCTGAATAAAAGCCTAAGAGAAACCTACCTTTTGCCCAAACTAGAAAAACCTATTCTAGCATGCCTTTAGAAATTCATGCATATGCTAACAATATGTAAAACACACAAAAAATTGAATCAAGGAGAGACACAACCTGATCAATCAAACACAAGAACCTTGCTTGAGCGAATGAGTGTCTTCTTAAACTCAAGAGAAATTCACAACTCACTTTTTACCATGCAATCTTCAAAAATGAAGTTTAGAGGTTATGAGTCACACACTTTTTCTAAGCACTTAATCTTCTCTTTCTTTCACTTATTTCTTTTTCACACTTTTTTGCACTCAGAAGTGAGAACACAAGCTGGTTATTTATAGAGAAAATAATTATAACCATCCATAATAGATTAAATATATAATATAGTCGATTATTTTGAGGAAGTAATCAATTATATTATCATTTCAATTGATTAAAGTGTTCTTTCCATATCTGGAAAACTTTCAAGAACAATGTAAGTGATTAGATTATTGATGTAATCAATTAAAGTGTTCTTGATCAATTCTAGGAACACTCTCAACAGAAAAGTAATTGATTATGATTATTTGGTAATCAATTAAAGCAGAGACTCATGAAAAACCAGGAATTTTCTTAATTAAAAAGTGTGACTGATTACGATTAACTGTTAATCGATTAAACCGAAACGAGAATCTCTCTGCAAGCTACAAACAATTGTGTAATCTATTATGATTAGCCTTGTAATCGATTAAAACAAAGAGTTTTATGCACCGAAGAAGTTTTTAACTTTTAGAAACAATCTTCTTTCCTCTATATGATGATGCATGATGTACATATGAAAATATAAAGACTAAGATATAACAAACAAAACAACAATCAATACAAATATCACTCAAAGAGTTGGGCATGTAAAAAGACAAAACTTCTTCAAGCTCTTTCAAGTTTCAAGGTTTAGTCTTCATGTTGCTCCCCCTCTCTTTAACAACTAAAGGTGTTCAATCTCGGCCTCTTGTCTAGCTGGTATGCTCGACATTTGGGAATTGCTTCTTACACCCCTATTCTTGCTTCATTTACCTTAAAATGAGCCAAACGAACCACAACATCCAACCACCCAACAACATCGTGCCCCACCTCTATGCAACCATCCAACACTATTGATACACACAAACACCACCACCCAACATTGTGATCAACCGTTGTGGTGCTGGGGAAGAAGGCATGCATGGTGTTGAGACACAGGAAGTGTAAAACATGACAACGTTTTGAAAATGGTATTCCAGAATAGTGATTTTTTTTTTACATTCTAGAAAAAGGTTTTCGGAATTGGGATTTTAACATTCTGGAAAGTCGTGATAGTTAGAACTTTGTGAATTTTATCCAAGAGTATGAGTACCTTAGAGCCTTTAGGACTAGGATTAGCCAAGATGGAAAGAAATCTCGATTGGGGGTGTAGTGCAAGAAGTTATAGTGTGGTACACTTTAGATGGCTTACGATGTGGTCTTTATATCTAAGGGGTGTATTGCGTGAATGCGTGCAATCCTAGGGTTGGGCTTACAACCTATGTGTTAGGATAAGTGTTGTTATCTTGCACATCCTGATAAACTTTGGGCTATTTGTGATGATGCAAAGGGTATATCTTTTGTGGTTTTGCATAGTTAGTTAACATAACGAGACTAGTATTCTTGATATGGATATGGATGTTGATGATTAATAGGTTGACATTGGCGTCAGGGTACCTTAGATTGTGGTTTAGAGATATACTTACTCTTTATCACTTCTTGAAGGATGATTTATGATCAATGGTTAATTAATTGATTGTATGAATCTATATTATTACAATGCGATGTTTTGAAGATGATGTGATGATGACACCATGAAGATGTTGAAAGAGATGATACAGACCTAGAACTCTTGTAGGTTTCCTATAGGATTATTATATTTGATTGTTTGCTTGTATGAGGTGGAGTGAGATAAAGCTTCGACTCTTCCCATGGAAACGATATCAAAAGAATGCATCCTCACTCCATACTTTTTGAGTTTCTTTTGTATGTGATGTTTCACAAAGATGGATTGGATTATCTAGGACATCATTGTGGAGTTTGACCCAATAGGTATGTGGATGCTCTTCCCTGAGAAGCGTTGGTATTATTATTGAGGAGATCTCATCGTTCACTTCATTTGCATGTAGGAATCCATTGCAGCAAAATCCAATCCCTAGCTAATAATGAATCCACTGATTAGAAGCAAAATCTCATCATCAACAATGATGAGGGTAAATTCTTAGCTAATAGTGAATCCACTTAAAGATGATGTCGAGGAAGAAGATCCCGAGGATGATCTAGAGGAGAATTCATAGGAAGAGGACCTCGAGATGGATTCATCCAAGGGATCAATATCTGTTTCAATGGAGTATTGACCATAGCTTGTGAGCTCAAAGGATGTGTTCATCAGATCTCCCTATTAATCTTATTAGTTTGTAGGTTCACCCAATTACACACTGTCATCTTTGAACCCTTGCTTAACAATAGGGATCTTTTGTGCTTGGGGATTCTTATAGCGACATGGAGGGGTATTCTAGAGACGATAAGAGAGAAAGTTACGTTAGGGTTTTGTATCACTGCAATGTGGGGTATGGCTAGTTGATTAGGATGATGGATGGTCATTTTTATAGTACCTATGTTTATTTCAGTTTCGATGTATTTGCTTTAGTTGTATCTGACCTTTAGGTACCTTAAACCTATGATTAAGTATTAATGTTATTTTTCCCTTCACTATTAGATTTTGTATTATTTAGTTTTCGCATTTCTATATTAATGTTTATCGCACAATTTTTTTTATAGTTTTCATAAATAAATTAATTAAAGAATTTTATTAAAATGAATTAGTAAGCACATGATGTAAGATTTGGGACAATGTAACAAAGGATGTTGCACTCAATGTTTGAGAAATATCTTTTGTTAAGACAAACAAAACTAGTTAGATGCTTTTGTTTGAAAGTAAAAACATTGTTGTGAAACTTAAGAGCATGTCAAGGGTGGACCACTTGGTCATGTGGTCCACCAAGATCCATTTGTTCTAAGTATTATTATAATAATATAAAATTTTATTTAGTTTTTTCATTTAAATAAAATTATAATCTGAATACATGAGTAGTCATATATGCCCTTCATTAATCTATGGTAAATAATGAAATTCCCAATCCCACGAAGGCTAATTCCCCAAAGTTGAGTTAGTCTTGTTATCATTGTCCCAACATTGGTGCGAGTGATCTCAACGTTGGTGTGATAAAGCAAAACCGGTGCGTCAAAAGACATCGAGCCCATCGTTTGTGGTGGTGGTCATGGCAAAGTGCTAGTCGCGGTTGGTGGTGGTAGTGTCGAAGTGATAGTCATAGTTGGTAGTGGTAGTGTCAAATTTTTGGTCGTGGCAAACATATTTTGAACTGGTTAGATAGGATTCTTAATATTTCTTAAGCTCCTGAATCCTTATTAGGGTAAAAGAACAAAAAAAAAAAAAATTCAAAGTATATGGTGCAAAAGTTATGGTTGAAGATCAACCCTTTGTGAATTAGATGAAAAAGACTAGTATTCCTATATATTGCTATGATAATGCTCAAGGTAGCATTGGCAAGCTTGCTGAAGGAACAGAAACAAAAAGTTATTCCCATAGAGAAATCACAAAATTCTAAAAATTTAGCTTAGTCTCGAGAATCAAATGATGAAGTTGGTTGGTCGTGGTGAACATATTATGAAGTGGGCGTGCGGTTAGTTTTCCTTCTTGGTTCTTTAGAATTTCCTATAGAATTTTTAAGAACAAAATTGAGATATCATACATATATCTCTTCTTCTATCATATTTGTTATCACTTTTGTGTTTGTTGCCAAGTTTCGTTTGGTTAACTGTGCCGTTTAAGGGTAATGGTTTATGTGTTGTGTGTGATATTGGTGGACTTCTGTGCAGTGGCGGATCCAAGACCCTAAGTTAATGGGTGCAAAATATAAAAAATAAAATCAGTGGGTTCAATTATATAAATATAAATAAAATAAAATATAAAAATATAAGATTTTATTTACAAATTTAGTGAATTTTAAAAAATGAGGGGGTGCAAGTGCACACCCTCACAGCAACGTAGGTCCGCCACTGCTTCTATGTATAGTGGTTACTAATTTAGATTTAGAATAGATTGATAGGAGAAACATAGTCATTGGATGCAGAAAGCACAAGGAAAAGAAAAAATGATGATGTTTGTAAGACGAAAACATGGAAGGTGTAAAACCTTGAAATTTCCTTCTACAATTATTTTCTACACATGTAAAAAAAATTCATTGTTAAAGACTAGACAATGAAAATTTTGCACTATATAATTTAATTATATGATTGTGTGATTTGATTTATTCTATGTATGATCTTAATTGTATAAGTTTAGAGTTAGTTTTATTTATTTTTAGTGGAAATAATTTATTTAGTTTGTTAGTAGAAATTTGAAAAACTACATGAATAAAAAATTTCATCAGTAGCGAAATTGCATCGAGCACTGAGTGATAGTGTAATTTAACTCTGTGTTAGAGTGTTCTTTGTGTGAGGGTCATTCTAAGTACACGTGTTCCTAGAGAGATTAGCACAATAACCTAGGCAATTAAGATAAGATTTACTAGTTTTGATAAAAAGAAAAAATACCCATTTTGGCAAATCCTATCCCTTCCATTTTTGGAAGTTTTGCAAAAAGATAAACAACCCATTTGTGGTATGGCTTGGAAAGTTCAAATTGGCTGCCAAGGGGGTCATTAAAAGTGTCACAAAGCCTTGTCAATGAGAGCCTACACCATAGCTTATTGGCCTTGTGAAGAAAAAATCTTTTGGAGTCTTATCCCTTCATTTTTGCACGAATTTAAAGCTTGAGGGAGGGGAGTTCAGTTCTTCTTCTTCTTTTTCTTCTTCTTCCTAGTTGGTTCTTTGTGTTCTTGAGCCTTTGAGTCATCAAGCTTAGGTAAATGAGCTTCATTCTTCATCCTAGACTTGATTTCTCTTCATTCTCTTGTTCTAGTTTCTCTAATAACTTGGAACTGCCATTTTTTTACTCATGAAGGGAAATTTGAAAAACCTGAATATTCTTCATTCTCCTTCAAGATTTCATGAGTTTTTCAAGAGGTAAGGGGGGTCTCTCCAACTCTTGAACCATGTGGTTGTTGTTGAACTTCCTTGAAAATGTTGCTTTGAAATTTTTGAGCTTGCTGTCATGTCCTGAATCTGTGTGTTGAACTATTTTCCTTGAATTTTTTATGCCAAAAATGAGTTCTTTTCATGTTAAAACATAGATTTAGCCTTAAAATTTTCCTAAATCGGAGTTTCCTAGCAAAAGTTGCAAATAAAACAAGTTTAGGGACCTTTATTAAAATGAAAAATCTATCACGAATTAGGATCGAGAGTTACAGCAGTATGAACTATTTTTATTAAATTTTTTACCTGAAAAATGAGTTTGTTAGGTTTGAAAATGTAGGATAGCATATAAGATTTGTGAAAATCCAACTCTAGGAGCATCGAGAGCGCTAAAAATAAGTTAGGAGCGAAACTGTGAAAAAACCAAGTGACAGAGAGATTTTAGATAGTATATAACTTAACTTTGGAATCTGTGTCTCTGTATAAATTATCTTAGAATTATTTATCTCTCAGAACTACTGATTTATTTACTCTATATTGTTGAGATAAATGCGAGATTTGATGAGTGATGTATATTTTGAAAGTGTGATATTTCTCTGTTGATAAAATTACTGAAATGTGTGCCTATATTCTACTATGATTATTGAATGATAAGACCGATAGAGTGTGAACTTCAGCAATTATAGAAATGGCATGCAAATTTATTTTATAATATATATATATATATATTGTCTGCATATTGTTATTTTTGTCTGTACGTGTTGTGGTTTGAGTTCGGAGGTGTTCGACCCTCAGCAAATTGTTTGTTATTTCTGGTTAGATAGTCATAATTATAGTCGTTATGTTGTCCATTTGTTTGTGTGGCAAGTGGTTTCTACCACTTAAGGGATCACACTTGTTTCCCTGAGAGCAGTATGTAGGCGTGAGCCTCGTCTCTCTTTCTTGTTTGTTTGTTTGTATGCGATCGTTTTTGTATGTGGTACAAGGACTGCACAAGCGATACGATGGAAAAATTCAAGAGGACTGGATAAAGAGTAAGAGAACCAATGGTTCTATTTCCTTCTGTGAGAAGGTATGGTTGTGTTGAGGAAGTGGATGATGGACAAAGATACACTAGGGTGTTGTGGGCAGAGAGGTTCGAAGAACCTAGGGGAAATAACGAGTGGTGACTACCCAACATTTGGTGCACTCATTTAGCGTGGGTAACTCACATGCCTCACTTTGTTACTCCTAACGGGCTCCTAGCCTATGCTTTTTGAGTTGGGAGATGAGGGGTCGGTGTACGATATATCCGTATGTAGTGATTGCTCCCGACTGTCATTCACATGATTTCTACGACAACCAAGACCTAGGAGGATTGGTGGCAGTGATTGGGTCCTATGGTGAATTAAGTGTGATAGTTACACGCTTAGGATGTGAAAGTGTTGTTTGTTTAGACAACGACACGCAATGGTTACGTAGATTGTATGTTTTAATTTTGTTTTTCTATTTCCTATTGTTTGTGGTGTTCGAGGAGTGGAGAATTCACCCTTGCAACCACTAATTTCAGGGGGAGGTCATGGAGCATCAATGGAGGATGGTCAAATGGATCAATAGCTATCGCTACAACTACACAATGGAGAAAGAGGAATGCCTCCATGAATATTTTGGATACATTCGGTGCCACGTTTTGTTGTTAGATGAGCCCCATGTTCCACTAATCACCATAGAGGCAAATGCTTCATATCACTACCCGTTTGAGCATACATCTTAGCGTGATATTGCCCATATCATTTCCTACTACACTTACTTTGGACTTCCACGACTAAACAATCCTCTATGATTTGTGCAGCGGTTCTTCGGGCACGATGTCAATGAGAAGGCTACTAGATCTACCTTCTGTCAGGACACGGCCATTGAATGTTACGAGGATGTGGGAGATTTTAGTGATGTTGAGGATCTTGCACCGTTCAAGATTGCCTACAGTCGAGATGTTATCGGTGAAGAGATACTTGAGGGAGAGATGCTTTCATCTGACAAGAAACACGATTCCTTAGGAGATGAGAGCGACCCTTCTGAAGATATGACTTTGCCCTAGGTAGATGTGGGTCTTGGGTAGTGACTGCTCTAAGTGTAGGATGGTTTCAGTGACATAATATTTTGTTTTATGAAACCTTTTGGTGATACTATATGATGTTTTGACGGAAAAGGGGGGGGGGGTTATGAATATTTATTTCTTGTTACGGTTGTAATGATTCCAATACACTTATTTTTAAACCTTAAGGGTCATTGAGACTCAATATGGATGTTTATTATTCCTTCCAATTGTTTTCATCATAATTTTGTGCAAGTTATTTCCTTATACTATGTACTTTATTATAGCGTTACATAAGGACAGAAGAAAAATGGAAGCAACTTTCAAAATGTTTATTTTTCTTACTCATTTTGACAATACCTTTTATTCATAAGCATTTAATTATATGTACACGTTTTAATCAGGCACGAAAAATATATATGCATATGTGTTCCTTCATTTCCCAAAAGAAAAACAAATATATTGAGATAATTTGTCAACTTAGAAATAGAAACTAAAATTTAATGACATGTATTCCGCAATATTTACTATATAAACGATTTTAACGCAATATTTCAAGAAAAAAGAAATTGAGGCGTTACAGAAGGAAATTGTGAGTGATAGGAAGATGAAGATTGAGGAGGTTCATGTTGTATTCAAACAAGTGGTCATTTGGTTGTTTTTGTAGCTTTCCATATGCAATTTGACATAAGTGTTCTAATTTGCTTGGTACAAATATGATACGACATTGGGATATCAGAAGTCACATTCTTCAACATCGTACATCGGCTTTAAACAAGGAACCTAATGGCAAGTGGTTGGTGGTTTGGAGCCCAAGTTATGGAAACATTGAAATAGGATAGTTTTTAAAGATGAGTCTGTGAACAAGGATAAAGAGTGAGATCCAATAGTGTGAACCTCATTGTCTTGGTTATCAAGAAAACCAAATAATGGATATTCTTTGTTGATATAAGTTGGCCTTATTTGTTTTTGTATGAATGGAGGGATACCCTTTATTAATATTATAAAAATTTGTTTGTGTCGGTTGTTTAAGTAGCAAAATTGAGAGGAAGGTGTTTGTTAGTCATTTTTAAAGTGTTAAAATGTAATGTTGTTTTGAGACAGTCTGATTATGGGTGGATAATTTTGTGTCATTTGTACTTGGCACAGAAGTGTTTGTTGGTTATATGGTTAGGTAGTATGAACTAATGTGCTTTTATCATTTTGCTGGTAGTTGATTGGCTTGCTAAAATGACGAGACCTATTGAGGAAAGGTTGCAATGGTAGTTAAGCATGTGTTGTGTAAGCAAGATGAAGGGCAACATAAAATTCATTTGTGGGAAGTATGGATGTGGGAAATGTAGGGTGGTCACCGTGGTGTAGTTGCTTGTAGTTTATAGTGGAAAGCGAACTACAATGTGTGATAATGTATAGTGATACTAGAATCGTTGCATAAACCCATTTTGATAGTGAATTGGGCTTCTCAAAAGATGTGATAATACTTATAAAGAAAAGGCTTTTGCTATATCCACTTTCCACTTTTGCTAATACACTCTCCTTTTTAAGTTTCCCCCCAAAATATCCTTAATTCTGGAAACTAATACACTCCCCTTATGCTTCCTCTCTCTAGATACAGGATTCTGCCAAATTGACATGGCAACATAATGAATTATGTGTCCCAATTTGAAGCTTGTATATTACATTATCACTAGGCAATGAAATTGGAGTAGGGGATTATAAAATCTTGATTTATTAAAGCCTGACAAAAAAGCCTATTTTGGCTTCTTCCCTTTTTCCTAGTTTTACATAAAACATACAACCATCACATAGGAATGGATAATACCTCCTATTGGTAATAAAACATAACCATTGATCACAATAATAAGAGCCCCCAAAATAGAATGTTAATATATTGAATGGGGTGATGTATTTCTTTTTCATTGTTCAAGAGGAAATTGCTAAATACACCCCCAACCCTTACTTTTTTTAAGTTCTTTTTACAAAACAACCCTAAAGTTCCTTCAATCAATCTACCTCATTCTAGATTTCAGTTTCTGGTGAGGGTAATTTTAGAAAAAAAAAAAAGTTAAAAAGGGGTGCAGAAGTATAAAGGAAGGTGCAATTAATAATTTGATGCAATTTGTGTTGTAATTCCGTGATTCCTTAGTGTTGTAATTTTTGTAACATGCGAATCCTGATTTCATTGTGTTATAGACATTGTAGGTGGCAAAGAGAGGTTGCCAATATTGGAGGAAAAAAGGCATAGGGTATTTCGATATTTGTGCATTAATGGCAGGGGACATTATAATTCCCTTAAATCTGGGGCCAGATTTTTGGTTAACTTATTGCTTAAGGCCTTGTTTGTATGACGATTGATATGAATCTGATGGAAGTTGAACTGCTAGCCCAATAAAGTTAGTAACATAGTAAGATAAATAGTAAAATATTATCTGAGGAGTCAAATTTTCATCTAATTATATTCACCGTTGAAAAAAGCATTATATTTGTATAATATGTGGTTGAAATGTTTATAACTTTGTTGTATAGTATAGTTATTATGATATTATCATTATAATACCAATTAAAATATTTACTATAAAATGATTATTTGTGTTTATTTTCAATAGTATAAATTGTTTTAATATTCAAATATTATTAAAGTTTAAATATGATTTGTCCTTTAAATTTGACGAATTTTTTGTATTGATTCTCCAATTAGAAATTGTGTTTTGTGTATGTTGCTTTTAGCCCCTTAAAAATTGATTTTATTTAGAGGAGTGAAAAGCTTTTTTAATGTTCTAATTGAGTATTGTGTGCTAAAAACATGAGTAACTACCCTTTTTGTCCCAAAAAGCTATTTTGCGCTAAAAACATGAATAAGTATGCTTTTTTGTCCCTAAAAGTGATAGATGTTAACAAATTCATCCCTCAAATATGGAAAATTAAAATTTAGTTATTAAATATAAAAAAGTGTGACAAAAATGTTTTGTTTATGCAAATTATGTTTGTTTTGTGTTTTATCTTTACTGTGAGTCTTTGTTACAAAAATGATCACGTGGCAAAAGGAGGAATCTGTGAAATTGGTGCAGCTAAAACAGGAACATGAGGGGGAGGTATGGACTCGCCTCTAGCCTCAAAATTGACAAAAGGAGGATTCAGCATGAAATTATCATTCTTCTCTTTTTTTTTCTGTAACATCTAGAGCAATTGTGTCGACATGGATGTTTTACTAGAAAATAAATGAATAAGTACAAAGGGTTGAATGATAAGAGAGGTAGTCAATAGAGAAAGTGAGATACCTTTTTAGCATCATCTTCACCATCCTTAGAGGCGATCGATCATCTTCCTTCATTTCGGTTAGGAAAAAGGAGCAATTGACTTCATTCTCCGCAGAAGAAATATTAATGAATATATGTTGATAACATCAGAAGGCAAGATCTTACCAAAATCCCAACAATATAATAAAATAATAAAATAATATATTTTCAAATATTATTTAGGATTTATTATCTTTTTAATTCCTAAATTTTTTAAGATTTATGTTTATAATCCTTTGAACTTTATCTTAATGCTCAACTTCTCATACCTTTTTTTCATCTTTACTTTTAATATCTTAAAAGAAGCTAAAAGTAATAATGAAAAAAAAAGAGTTAAGAGCCGAAAGTAACTAACAAAAAAAAGTTAAAAGAAGTTGACTAATTTAAAAAAGTTGAAAGACTATAAATAAAAATTAAAAAAAATTAGACACTAAAAGAAGAATAAACCCTATTGTTTGTTTTGGTGGCCAATATTACATAAAAAATACTAGCTCTTTTATTTTTATCAATGATAATGTTTAGAAATAATGAATTCAGAAATATATATTTTTAGAGTTTAATAAATATGTATTGAAAGTATAATTTTTTTATACAATTAAATAATATTAAATAAATATTAATATAATTTTAAAGTAATCATTATAAAACTATCACACACACACACACACATATATATATATATATATATATATATATATATATATATAATTGTGTTAATTATATGTTATTTATTTTTTATTAAATAATGATAATGAAAACAATTACTCTATCTTTTATAATTATTAATTTTTCAACTAACTGTGTATTTATTATTGTTGACTATTAGATGGAAAAGGAGAAAGACAATTTCACACTCACAAGAGATGAACGAGGAAAAGGGGGCCAACAAAATGTACACTCCAAAATATATTGGCCAGAAAGACGCGCGATATATAGAAAGACGATAATTAACACTAGTGTTAATTCATAATATTTATATTAATAATTTAACTTTACATGCATAACATCATTTTCTTTTCCAGTAAATAACATTTTTTAAATAATGATATGCGTGCAATAAATTCTAACAAATTTAGAATTCTTTTTTATATTTGTTTGAATAATATTATCTAGTTTCTTTCATATTATTTTAAATCTTTCTTTTATTACATGAATTATTGTAAAAAAATTAGGTAAGAAATAGGTTTATCTTTTTTATTTTTTGATAAGCGGTTTATCCTTTTCTTTACATTGATGTTAAACATAGTTTAATTTTAAATAAGGTATGGTAGAATAATAATATAATATACAAATATATTTTTTAGAATATACTATCTTTTTTAGTAGGAGTAAGCAGAAATACTTTACCCGAGAGTGATTGTGCAACCCGCATCATTAAACAAAGAATTGTTGAAAAGGTGCAGAGTTGGTTGCATAGCTGCATTGTTGACTTGTAGTAGATGTACTCTTAGATCTTTGTGTTGAGCATTGCACGGGTTACATGTTATTAAATTTGAGAGTTTATTTATAAATTTAGATTTATAAATTTGTAAGAGTTTATTTTATATATAAATAATAAAATATTTATAAATAATATATTAATTAAATATTTTAACAATAAAATAGAATAAAATAATAAATTATAAATTTTATAATACTTAAATAATTAAGTCTAATAATACATCATTATTAGATAAAACTTGTCAATGTTATAGTACTGATAGATTATTTTCATCTAGGATTTAATGTTATTAGAAAATAAGGATTTGATGTTACTAATGGTGATAATTTTTTTATTCAGAAATAACACACTAAATGAAAGTATGTTGAACATTAAACAAACAGAACATAATCTATATTTTAGTCTAATTTTTTTAATTTATTGACTCGTTAACTCGATAGTAAACTCAAAAGTCTACCAAATTTATTCAGAGTTTATAAGATTTATCTAGAATCTACTAAAAAAAGAGTTTAGACACGAATTAACTTGTGGAGGATGAGTGAACTTCTATATATTTATAAGAATTAGCGAGTTAACTCGAGAGTTTGACATGCATCCCATTAAACTTGTAGATTAAAGCATTGTGATTTTTATCTTTATCTATTCAAATAACATCCTAAATTTTATTTAATCAAGATTATTTTATTTTATTAAAGGTTAACCATTAAACCTTCTCCCTATTTGCAACCGAGCATTGACTGGACGATTACGCGCCATGGACTTTCCTGGTCGATTTTCAGCGGATTGTGTGTTTTGAACTCAAACCTGACCGTAGCTCACCCGTTTTTTTAAGTAGCTAATAAACTTTTTAAAATTTGTGTTTTTAGTCTCTTTAACTTTTTCTTTTGGTTACTTTTAATCCCTTCCCAAAAATTAAAAGTAAAGACAAAAAAAATTAAGAATGCTAACCAGTAAAAAAAAGTTTAATGATTAAAAACAAAATTCATGAAAAAATTACATGCTAAAATGAGAATAAACCCTATTATTTGTTATTGTTGCCTATATTAAATGAAAAAAATACTAGTTCTTTTATCCTTTTGTCAATAATATTGTTCAAAAACAGACTTCAAATACATAATTTTAGAGTTTAATAAATATGTATTGTGAGTGCAAAAGTTTTTATAGAATCAAATAATATAAAATGATCATTAATATAATTTTTAAAACAACAATTGTAAAATATATATATATATATATATATATATATAGATATATATGATTGTATTAATGCATGTGTTATCTATTTTATTTTTTATTTTTGTTATTAAATAAAAATAATAACTTCTCGTTTTATAATTATCAATCTTTCAACTACCTGTTTATTCTTTTATTATTGACTGTTAGTTAGGAATGACGAAAGATAATTTGACAGTGACAACAACAGATGCATGAGGGAAAGGGCACCAACAAATTAAGGTACCATAATAGAGTGAAAATGTGAGTATTTAGTTTTTTTTAAATAGAAAGAATAGGACAAAAAAAGACGGAATGAACAACTATTCATTTCTCCTTATTTTATGAGACTTCGTTCTTCTCTTATTTTTACTGTCCAAACTCATAATATTTTCATTTCCCTTCGGTTTTCACTCTTTCTTTTCTCTGTTTTGAAAATTGACCTGTAACCAACTGATTAGATTAGAAAATCAGGGAATGGATCATGCAACAGTTCAAATACAGCGTAGAACCGCCCTAAGGAAAAACTGATCAAATAACTGACAAATTAGACAAAAATCGGAAAACCCAGTCAAAATAGATCAAAACATGATTTTCAATAGGGTGAATGAAAAAAATGCTTAATAGAGCATCACTCTGACTTGTTATCTTTACTGTGAAATCGTATATTAAAATATGATTTATTTATTTTCATAATTTTTTTAAAAATACCTACTATGATAATTTTTTAAAAATATGTCCATTTTCATAATTAACCTTTATTCATGCTTATTGGTACCGCGCGAAATGTAATATCAATAACACTACTGTTTAGAAATCACAACTTAATATCATCTTTTATTTTTATTTTTATTTATGATGACAATATTAAAAAAATGTAATATTATCGTCATATATTTCAACTACCATTTTTTCAACGAATTGACGGAAACGACCAATGAGGGGCAATTTTTTTTTTAAATTTAAAATTTGAGGGTAAATTTCAAATTAATATGCAAAAGGAGTAAATCGAAATAAATATGACTTTTAAATTGAAACTCATAACATTTTTTACGTCTTCTATTCTCTTTTTTGTATTGGAGTATAAAATTTTACGACTTCTATTTTATTAATATGACTTTAAAATAATAAGGTTTTTAATTTATTTTATTTATGACTTTAAAGTCATTAATTTTAATTTTTTTTTACTATAAAGTAGTAAAACTTCAATTTTTTATTGAAGCCGTAAATTAATTTATGACTGTAATTTTTTATTTTAAAATTATAAATAGTTTTTATATTAATTATTTAATAAATTAATGTGTATTTTATTTTTTTAGTTTTATTTAATATTTTTATATGAATTTATTTAATATTTTTTATATTTGGATCTATATTATATATCTGATCCTAAAAAGCCAATGATAAACATAAGAAATGTCAGCGTCCATACAAATAAATTGATGACTAATCTTATTTTTACTTTTTAGTTTTATATTTATGTTTAATTTGTACGGTTCATTTTATGTTTTTATGTTAATGTATTATGTTATTTTTATTATTAAATTATTTTCTATTGTTAATATTAAAATAATTTATATAATAAAATTAATTTTGTAACAAAATATTTTAATATTTTGTGTTAAACAAATATGTAATGCACTTTAATATTTTTATTTAAATTCAAGACTTTTACATTATTTTTTTAATTTACAAAACAAATAATAATCCTTAACAATAATAAAAAATATAGAAAATATATTAAATAAAATAATATAAAAATATTAAATAAAATCATATCAAATAAATATAAAAAATATTAAATAAAACTAAAAAAAGTAAAAGATACATTAATTCATTAAGTAATTAAAATAAAAAAATCTTACAACTTTAAAATCATATTTAAAAAAAAATTAAAGTCATAAAATATTTTATGACTTTAATGAAAAAAATAAAAGTCATAACAAATTATAAATTATTAATTTAAATTTTACTTCCAAATAATACATTTTAAACAAAAATTGTCCCTCATTGATGTATCCCCGAATTGACCGTGACAAGAGATAATGCATTATAAAAAGGAGCAAATGAAATAAACAGAACGTGTGGACGTACACTTTCTTTTAGCTCTTTGTTAAGTTTCTAATCCTAGAGCTTGTTCTGAAATGGCTAGAACCGAAGAAAAGCTTCACATTGTAATGTTTCCATGGCTAGCCTTCGGACACTTAATCCCAAACCTTGAACTGGCCAAACTCATTGCTCAAAAGGGTCACAATATCAGTTTCGTGTCCACCCCAAGAAACATAGAGCGTCTCCCCAAACTGTCCCCAAACCTGGCTTCATTCATCAAATTTGTGAAGCTTCCACTGCCCAAAGTGGACAAACTTCCAGAAAACGCAGAAGCCACCACTGATGTTCCCTACGACGTCGTTCAGTATCTCAAAAAAGCCTACGACGATTTGGAAGAACCCTTGACCCGTTTTCTCGAATCTTCCAAAGTTGATTGGCTCTTCTACGACTTAATTCCCTTCTGGGCAGGTACTGTGGCTTCTAAACTTGGTATAAAGAGCGCCTTTTACAGCATTTGTACTCCACCGTGTATGGGCTTCCTTGGTCCTCCTTCAGTTCTCATGGGTGAAGATCCCGTCCGGACAAAACTCAAAGGTTTCACCGTTACTCCGCCGTGGATCTCTTTTCCGACTACCGTGGCATATCGATACTTCGAGATGATGAGAAACTCTGACGCCGTCTCCGATAATGACTCCGGAATTTCTGACATGTACCGTTTTGGTGCGGTTATCAAGAACTGTGATATTGTAGTGATTAGAGGGTGTACCGAGTTCGAACCAGAGTGGTTTCAAGTGTTGGAGAACATTTATCAGAAACCGGTTCTTCCTGTGGGTCAACTCATCAACAGAGAGTTTGAGGGAGACGAGGATAACATCACCACGTGGCAGTGGATGAAGGATTGGTTAGACAAGCAACCATGCGGGAGTGTGGTGTACGTGGCCTTTGGAAGCGAAGCAAAACCAAGTCAAGATGAAGTGACACAGATAGCTCTAGGTTTGGAGGAATCAAAGACTCGGTTTTTCTGGGTGCTTAGGGTTCAACGTGGGCCATGGGACCCAGATGTGTTACGGTTACCAGAAGGGTTCGAAGAGCGAACCAAAGGGCGTGGAATAGTGTGCACCAGTTGGGCACCACAGTTGAAGATACTGAGCCACGTAGCAGTTGGTGGGTTTTTGACTCATTCTGGTTGGACCTCTGTAGTGGAGGCTGTTCAGAACGAGAAACCTCTGATTTTGTTAGCATTTCTTGCAGACCAAGGGTTGAACGCAAGAGTGTTGGAAGAGAAGAAGATGGGGTATTCGGTTCCTCGGGACGAACGTGATGGGTCGATCACGAGTGACGCGATCGCTAACTCAATAAGGTTGGTTATGGTTGAGGATGAAGGAAGGGTCTACAGGGAGAAGATTAAAGAGGTGAAGGATTTATTTGTCAATACTGTCAGACAAGAAAAATATATCGATGAATTACTACACTACCTTAGTAGGAATCTTTCGAATTGTTAATCTTGTTGGTGTTGGTTTCGCTTGAGCCTCTACTAAATTTGTTGTCGAAGAAATAAGATATGGTCTTAATTACCATGGTTTGTGTGGTTTGTCTGTGTTGCTTATATGGTGGCGCAAAAAATAACATTATCTTCAAAGGCGAGGAAGTATGTAAAGGACATCATAAAATTTAAATCATGTTCTTGGTTAACACCTCATATGAAGGGTTTCTATTTTTGTTGTTTAGATGGCTTTTGAATGATATGGTCTTACAGGGCCGGAACCACGTTATGGCTGTGCCCTCCCCCAATTTAGTTGTTACAATAATATTAATAGTTGGATTGATAGTTATTTTTGTTTTTAAATCTGTATTGATAGTTTTGCGAATTCTAAAAACAATCTCTTCAACATATATTATGATATTACATGTTTACTTCCCTAGAACAGTCCCATGCATCAGACCAATGCAAACAAGTCCAACAGTAACACAAAAGTGACGTGAAGAGATGATTTTTACCTGTGATTTTTAAAACAGTCGTTGAAAAGTGAATAATTTTAGTTGGACATGTGAGTAAATAAGTCCAATAGTAAACAAGTCCTTATATAAGAATAGATTTTGAAATCATATTAAAATTCAAACATATATATATATATATATATATATATATATATATATATATATATATATATATATATATATATAGCCTGTACGGGGGACAACTGTTTTATTCATTAGGTAGATAGATAAAGTATATGCTAATTGTTATATTTGTTTTTAATTATTTATATTAATTTTATCTATAATTATGTCATGTTATGTTAATTATTTTTACTTATATGTTAATTGCTATATAAATATTTAGAAAATTGTTATATAAATTGTTCATTTTCTTTTATAAATTATAACCACACTAATTTTCAACAAAAAAATATAACAACACTAATTATTTCATTTGCTATATAACTTTAGCAATTATACATTAATTTCTTTTAGTTATCTAATTTTTGGTACAGTTTCAAATACGTTAATTGATTAGGTTTTTTCATTTAGGTGTTAGGTTTTAAATTTCTTTTTGGTTGATAGATAAACTAGTTTATACAAGAAAAATTAATTAACTATATATCATTGTTATTGTGAAAAAAACTATATATCATTATTGATTTATGTGCTAAATTTTCGCTGCCTAATAAAGTTCTTTGGTTCTGCCTCAGGTCTTACCATGGTTTTTGGCATATTCATTGAAGCATAAATGATTGCCTGCATTTTTTAATTTCTATTGATTCTTCCCTTGGCTTGCTTTTAGTTGTGATTAAGTTTATATTTCTAGTTTTTTAATCCAGTGATTATGGCTGTTTCGGGTGTTTTTTACTACCGTCGGAATTCGGAGAAATTACAAATAAATTATAAAAATGAAATTATTTTAAAATATATCATCTAAAATGATGTTATTTTTTCCATATATCTGAAATTAAGTTTCATGAAGAATTACAGTACTATGTCGTGTTTAAATTTATAAAAAATGTTACGTGAGTTGTTCATCTCTTTTTTCAAAATAAAATAATATATTACGTGCAACTCGCTAATTCAAAAAGAAAAAAATGTGGCTCTTGCACCATTATGGTATAATTTTTAATTTTTTTTATCATAATAGGTAAATTTTTTAAAAATTACAAAAATATGTAAATTATGCTTTGAAGTACGATTTTACTTTAAAGAAATCGTGCTTCAAACCACGATTTTGCTTTGTAGAAAACTTTTACACTGAAATCCTATATTATCATAGGATTTCAGTTTTTTTTGTTTTTTTATTATTAAAAGTTAAAATCGTATATCAACATATGATTTCAACATGTTTTTTTAGTTATTTTATAAATCTTGTATTTGAACACAATTTTTTTAATTATTTAAGAAATTGTATATTTTAACATGATTTTGTTTTTTTTATAAATTATTTAAGAAATTGTGTATTTGAACACAATTTTGTTTTTTAATAAAAAATGTTTTAAGTAGGTAACACTTGTTTTTAATTTCTTTTAATAAGTTTTGGCTAGCAAATATAAAATACTTGAAATTTTTCATAAAAATAAGAAAAACAAATACACATTACATATATTAAAAAATTACTTGTGGGCTGATGTTCCACATGTAGGTTGTCGCGTGTGGCGTCTTGGTCTTCCTTCTTCTTGTTGTTGAGTTGGTTCCGCTTGTTATTGCCTTCGTCTACGATCATGTTGAGTTGGATGTGTGGCGTCCCTAAATTAATGACTGGTTTAATAGAAATAATTTAAATAACAAAAACCATGGTAAATTTTTTTTTTCTTCTTTTTCTTTTTCATTTCTTTCTCTTTTCACCATAACTAGGTTTAGAAGGAAAATCCTCACTATAAAGTCCTGAATGGCCAGTTCACAACTCTATTCGGAGTCATTTCTTTCTTACCGCTCATAATTCTCTAAATTATTTTGCTGTTTCAAAAGGAAGAATGTACCAGCCATTACTTTAGGTCGTCACATGAAGATAAAAGAATAAAATACGGTCGATAAACTCTTTTACAAATAAAGTTGCTAATGCTTTCTTTTCAAATAACAAGATCGATTATAAATGCATTCATCATTTAAAGTTGTCCAAAATATGGGAGTTTTACAAAATATATAGTGTCATCCAGAGCAAAGGTGTCCATAGTGGTGGCTTCAGCCACATGTATACAATCATCAAATTCCTATACATCAGGCCTACCCATACAAAAACAAAAGAGTAAACCTAACAGTCAGTCCTAGATACACCCACCCTCAAAAAGTATACAAAACTAATCCAAAAAGCTGTCCACTAGGATGAAGAGCCTCCGCTGATCGCCATCTCCCTCGGGCCACTATCCTCCGTAGAGTCTGCCTCAGATGCCGACATGACTTCCTCGGGAGAATCCACCTCAAGAAGTGGATCCTCATCACCCTCTAGAAAGTCAAGGGCATCCACAGCAGGCTCAGGAGGTAGCTCCTCCAGGTCCTCCTCAGGGTCTTCCTCGGATGACGTTACCTCGATCACTTGAACGGGCTCCACTAGACGATATGGTGTAGGCGTGGGTAGTATCCACTCCATAGTGCGCTGAAGCGTCCGTGCAGGTTCATCTGGATGCACCAAAGAAGTAGCCGTGAATCGAATGGTGCCCCGAAATCGGCACCTCGTGTTGCCTTCGAGAGTCTCCCAAGCTCCCTCTAGACACTCCATCTCTACTCGATCACGGATTAGCTGCGCCGCCATCACGATCTACAAGGAAGAAGAGAAAGGGGTAGACTCTTTCACAAGAATCTAACTGCGCTACACACAATTTGTCTCATAACCACTACATGCAAGTAAAAGGGGTATTTTAAGGCTTTCCATCTCTGGTAATCGATTACACAGCCTTGGTAATCGATTACCAGAGGCTAAACTTGAATTACACAGCCTCAGGACATGAAATATGCAAAAATGCACTGTGTAATCGATTACACATACCTGGTAATCGATTACCAGTGACCCATCCCTCTGTGTAATCGATTACACAGGCTGGTAATCGATTACCAGAGGCTCCCTTAGCTTCCTGACTTCGTTTTCAAGCCTGGTAATCGATTACATCCCCTGGTAATCGATTACCAGAGACCATCTTAGCCTCCTGTCTTCAATTTTAAGCCTTGTAATCGATTACCCACCCTTGGTAATCGATTACCAGAGGCCACAACCCACATATCACTCAAGTTTCACAGCTGGCCAGCCACCACAAGCCTCCTTGCTTTGTGGTCTTTGTTCCTTTTATCTGTTGACTGCCAGGAGCTCGCCTGTTTAGGTACATCACAGGTTCTCACTGACCGACTATGCCCGGGTTGGGTCGGGATTGGTCAAGCTTGGTTTTGGGCAATAGCACCCCACCTGACGTCCCCAAGGTCTCCTGACCCCCGCGACATATCTCCAGGTACCACTCTGTGGTCAACAATAAAAGCAGGAAGTTTCACCCTTCAACACTTCCTCATCTCAAGCTTGTAGGATTATGGGGTACCCATCACATGTGGTACTAGGTGGCGGTCGGGCGATGGTGCACAACAAGTTTTCCACATCCACAATGCGCGCATAAACCCACCATCCCCTGTTGCCCACCTCCAACTGAGCTCACGTACTCCCACGTAGCCCATATCCTCGTTTATCTCAACACCGGGTCCCCATCAATCCTCCCAAGCTTCCACAACATCCAAGCAAAACAGCATTCAAACCGCACAAGCTATCACAGCCAAGCAAAACAGAGCAAAGGCAGAAAACTCTGCCAAAACACCAACCAAATCACAGCTTTTCTCACTTAAAGACCCCAGTAACAATTCCTTCGATCCAATTCGCTAACCGTTGGATCGACTCCAAATTTTTACTGGAAGTCTATAGTACATAAGCCTACATTATGACCGTTGGGATCTACTACAAACATCCAAAACGCATTATGCATTACTCTTTCCACAACCAGCAAATACATGGATTTTTCTGCACTTGTGCAAAATTCTGCTGCACAATTTTACAGCAAAATCTGCACAAAGAGCATATTTCGAAAACCACACTTCCCCTCATCCAATCTTGCCCAAATCAAATCCTACAAGTCCCAAATCATGTATCAATCATGTCTAAACCAAAGTCAAGCTTCAAACCACAGCAACACAAAATCTAGGTGTCCAAAACCCCTCATTTTAATGGATTTTCAAGGTTTGAAAAGTGAAATTTAGAATGAGGTAAATTTGAAGCAAACTCTCACCTCACCCCAGTCCATAACATCTATTTAGACTTGTTCAAACTGGATTTACACCTAAAATCTCACCGAATCAAAATTTGACTCTTCAACACCCAATTTTGCCCTAGAAATGGCTCTTTATTCACTTTGATCATTTGTTTTTCTCTCTAGCACAGTCCAAGCTTTTTCCCAAGTCCTAAATGAAATTTCAAGCTAGTATTAACTCACTTTAACCTCCATTTACCACAGAATTCAGACTTAGCCTTCCAACTCTCAAAGCCTCACTCTTTTTCCACTCATAACACCACATTCTCACTTTCTAACCCTAAGTTAACTCTACCCTTCACCTCTAACAGTTTTCCATAAGGAATCTCAGCATATAAACATCACAAACATCATCACTAAAACCCTAAAACAGAATGGGTATGTCTAACTCATCCAAACATGGCAATTTCAACAAGCTTTCAACAAATGTCTTCACAAATAATCATCACACAGCAGAAACCTAGCAAGACTACCCATAATATCTCCCAAAACCCCATACCCACGAAAATCAAGAGGGAAAGAAGTCCACCCAAACCTGAATTTTCGAAGTCCCACTCGTAGCCACGCACTTCACGACTCCGAAAATGCTCTCCTTTCGCGATTTGGAGCAGAATTGAGCACCAAAGGTTGAAGCTTTGTTGGGCAACAATGGTGGATGGGAGAAAAGAAGAAGAAGGCTGCGTGAGAGAGAGGGAGAGCTGTCTGAAATTTTGTGGGGCTGAGTGAAGAGAGAGAGAGTTGCTTTTTGGTTTTAAAAGAAGGGTTTTCTCTTTTTTTCTATTATTTTATTCAAGCTATGCCACATGTCTCCATTTGAGTGGAGCAAGAAGGGCCCACTTTCCCTTTTGACTGTGACCCATACTCAGTCACAAAAGTGAGGAAAATCTGACCTTTGAAACGCTAAAAATCCTACCTCGGTTTGCGTGCCATTTCTCTGGTTCCAGTTTCTCGCGTTTCTCTGCGTCCGTCGGGGCCAGTTTTCGAAAGCAAGCAATATATATATCAAAACGCTCAGAATAAAACCCCGAGCGTGGTTCAGAGGTTGGTTTCGTTAAATTTTAAGTCGCACGCAAAACGATGATTTTTAACTAATTAATTAGGAATTAACCCATAACCTCCCAGTTATGGATTTCTCTCCCTTAATTAGTCCAACCCGCATATCTTGCCCCCACTATTCCTACTTCTACCAAGAACATATAGGCATAGACACTGAATAATACTTATATATATAATCATTCAAAATACATCGTTTTCAAAAATTCCGGGTAGAAATTTCCAGGATGTTACAGGCTGGGTTTCCCTTGTTGTAGTATCATCACCGTCATTAGTGGTCCAAAGACTACCAACATCATTGTTGTTATTATCTTCATATCCATCGCCTTCATCATCACCATTGTTCCTCGTCTGAGGAGGTAATGTGGGATGATAACAATCCATTAATGATGTTGGATTGTATGCAGACGGTGGTGTTGTGGAATATGTGGCAAACATATTTGAATGCCCACGAAAAATATTAGAAGTATAAGAAACTTGATGAAACGCAGATCAAGATGTATACGTTGAAAACCCCATTGGCTGAAATGCTTATTGACTTGAACTGGGCCTATTCCCGGAGAAGTCAGTTTGTTAATAAGTAGATTGCTCAACAAATTGATTTTGGGGCATATAACTTGAGGAGGTCAGTTGTTGATAAAAAGATTGCCCAACATCATATTGATGGTGGGGTATATATTCAAAAGAGCCAACGGGTTGACAATTGGGTTCTACTTGTGGCTCATTATGAATAATTGGATACAATTTTTAAGTAGTAAAATATAAATTTATATTATATAAGATTGTATACTTACTTCCTCACTAGGTGGTAACTCGTGAGGTGATATGTGGCATATAGTTCTCAGTATATACCATTGCATGTATTGTGAACATGTTATAGGATAGTGACGATCATTCCACATATCCATTCTTGGTGGTATTGGGGCCAATATCTATCGGTTCTTCCTTTCATGTCTTCTTTGAGGAGTTTATCAGTATTTAATGGATCAAGTGGAATATGTTGAGGAAAGTCAAACTGTCTCATGACCTGGTTTGCTTGATGCAATTCCATAGTAGCAAAACATATGAGAGGTACGAAAGCACGAGTTACAAGAGAAACCTCAACATTTCGATAAGGAGTCCATAAAAATTGCAATTAAAATTATATTAGCATATCACAATGGTTTAAAAAATACAATAAAGGTCTTATTAATCAAATAACCTCATTTGGACGTAACCGGTCAAACATGTAGTGTATAATATGCATTGCATAGGTAGGAGTGGTTTTTTTTTCATGGGACGAGACCACCTATCATGTAACACAATTCATTCGTTATACCTGTGAGAAGAAAAAAAATGAAAACAATTAATAGAATCATCTAGTTGATGACACACCTACGCGTAAGAGGAAACCTTAACCTTGTGTGAGCCTCATCATTTGTGTATTCTTCTACGCATGGAGAAATACATGTGATCCAATCCCACACCCATGATAAGAGGAGAAACATACATCCTCCAATGTTTTCCTGCTTAAAATTAATCCCATGATCTAAAGCTCAGTAAAGGCAAGCCAAAACAACTAAACCCTAATTGTAATTGCTTACACTACTTAAGTCCTACAACAACAATTAATACATCAAATGAACCCTAAAGCCTGATGTATCCTGCATCAATAAACCTCCTATGAATGACAAAATATGAGCTTGTGCATGTTGTGCAAAAGCAACATCATTTGCATCATTAGGAAGTTGTTGGAATGCATTGTTCATCCATGATAACTTGATCATATTTCCCGATGCAAAGCCTATGGGAAGAATAGAACCCAATAAAGGTTCACACCAAGCAACCAAATCACCACTACTAATGCTAGTGACGACTTCTCCATCACTGTGGTTTCCTCGTATGGAAAATGGAATATATGTGTCTTTATTCTCCATCTTTCCAATAAGGTTGTTATTAAGTAATGATTGATCTCTACTGGTTGAATTTTTAGGACATGACCAAAACCAGCTTGATCAATTAACACTACCACAAAAACAAGCTTCTACATCGGTGGAAAACCAGCATCTACGACGGGCCCAACACCGTCTTTGTTCCAGGTGTCGTTGTATGTCGACAACAACGACATCGGTCAACTAGCACCCGTCTTTGTAATGGAAAAAAACAACGTCAGTGGCTAGAAAAGAACCCGTCGTTGTTGTGATCCATTTCAACGACGGGTATGCCAAAACACGTCGTTGTTTTGTCCCATTTCAACGTCGGGTAGCCTAACACACGTCGTTGTATGCTTCCATTTCAACGTCGGGTTAGAAAGGCCCGACGTTGTTTTCCAGCATATCAACGTCGGGTAGCCTAACACACGTCGTTGTATGCTTCCATTTTAACGTCGGGTTAGAAAGGCCCGACGTTGTTTTCCAGCATATCAACGTCGGTGTCCGTAGCACCCGCCGTTGTTGGAAAAGAACAATATAAAGACGAATTTAGTATACGACCGTCGTTGATGTATTTTGCCTGCTGACGAAATTTTTGTTATGCCATTCAAATTTCAAAAACAAAGCTACATTTATATACAACAAACATATATATATGAAAACAAAAAAAAAACCAGAAAGAGTGAAGTCTCATGAAGTTCCATATATTTATATAAGTAATCAAGGGTGTAATAGTTAATGTTTGGATCAATATATGACACATACTACAGCTTCAACCTGAAAGAGTGAAGTCCCATTACTATGAGAATAGCTCTAATGACCCCTGAAATCAGCTGCAGATAAATCCACTGTTTCAAAGCTATAGCTCTGTTATGAACAGAGAAACCTCAATGCAGGGCAGCATAGACATAGCAGCAAACATAGAAGGTGAACACACAAGCACAGGGGTGCAGAAAGAAACAATACTCAAAAGAAAGGTCAAAAAGCCCACTTATCTGAAGGACTTTGTCTTAAGGAATCTATAGGAAATTGCCAGCTCAGACAATCTTCCACAATCCTCCTGCTGATGCTGCGTATCTGAGGAAAAAGCATCCATAACAGAATTAGTTATATTCCTAGGATTATACCAATTCTAGAAGGAAATTATTCCTTTCTAAGGATTTATAAATACTATGTAAATAACAGAAGGATTAATAAGAGAAAAAGCTGGAATTCCTTATCTTAGAACTTCTCTAATTTTCCTTCTCTTCTCTGGAGGAGCTGAACCTCTAAATCAGCCCAGTTCCTAACATGCTCTAATGACTATAGCTTTTTAAGATTGTCATGTTTCAACTTTTATGTAAGAAACACCAAACTTTTAGTTTATGCTACAAGAGTGAGTCAATTAAAACGTTTAAGCTTCTTTCTTTGTGCCTAAAACAAGATATGTTCATTGGGAGTGAATATGAGTATTGAGTACTTACCCTCCAAGATATATTTTTTCTGAAAGGATGAAGGCACCCATGATGGCTACGATAATCATCATCAAAGGGCTGAAAGCAGTAACGAAATCTTATTAGTTAATAACATGCAGGAAATCTTATTAGTTAATAACACTTCATTTGTTCACTTAACTGCTGCAGTGGCAAGCTTGGTGGTACTATAGCTGCACTAAATTGTTGCCGTGGTAATCAAATGCAGATGCAATGCAGTAGAAGGGGGTAAAGACAATATATTACTACAATTATATGAAATTGAGTAGGTAATACTAAGAACAGAATATTAGTAGCATGACCGAAAATAAAATAGCCGCTGTGTCAAATAACATAACAATTGTCTCAAATACAGGAAAAAAAATACTCCAACGCCATCATTAGCCGTTTTGACTTATTGCTGTCTTTAAAAAAAATGTTGCCCATTTCTTTCGAATTGTGGTGATGATGTCGATGTCCAACAGTGTGTCATTAGCAAACCACTGCAAGTATTCATAATTGTAAGTTAGTACTGCAAATATAAAAATTCAGTTCCAATTGTACTGAAGTTTATGCATACCATGGACCAATCACTCTTTATGTCGCTGGTTATGATGTTCCAGATCCAATGCATTATGTAATATCCACATTCATAACAGTCGGTTTGAACGTGACTCTACATATGGAAAACATTTGAACATCGTATACATTACATAAGTTCATGACTTAACTAGACAACACTAACGCATGGTACATAGCTGACTTACCTTTACTTCAATCCACTTAGGTGCAACTGCCTTAGTTTCAGGAGACAAGGTCTTCTTCAATTTTTTCATTACACTGCTTTTAAAAAACCACATCAACGCATATACAACAAAATGTCAATCAATAATGACCATTAAAGAAGGCTTGCAAAAAGTTATATGGTATGAGATAACCTATTAATTGTAGCTTTGATATGCATATCAGGTTTCCTACGCAAAGAACAGAACCAAACAACAACATGTTGCCTAGGACACAAAATTACGAGTTGCCAATGTGCCCTGCATGTCATTCACATTAGATACGTATACACCCAAACATCATTTGAAGTATGTTTGTTAAATAGCACTTACTGATGGAAGTAAGGTCCAATGTACACCTCTCGGTCAGATTCCTTAAGCCATCTTTCAAGATATTGTTCGCATTCGCTGCATCTATCCTTTGAACAAACCAACGACTGTGGCTCAAGGAATGCATACATGAAACCTTGACTGAATATCTGACTCCACTCATGCATATACCTATTCACATGATTTGAAAGTATTGTAGTGGATCATGATATAGAATGAATGAGGAATAAATAAATGAAGGATTTCACTTACATTAACCATAATTGTATGACAGATATGTTCAGACTTTTGTCTCCTGCTATTATTTCAGTAACATCTGAATATGTGATGAATATCGATGTAGATGCATCTACAATTCCAAGAAAGCTCCCATCAAAGCTGATTTCAAGTGGCTTGTCGTAAATATCGAAACTGTACTTCATCAATCCACGCAACGGATCATCTGCGTCCACATTAGCCGGCTTCGGCACATGTGCATCCTCGTTGTGTGGAATACTTTGTGGATGCTACATGGTTAATGAAAGTGGGTGAGTATTTGTACTGTAATCTATGAATGTTTTACTTTACGTATGTCAAATCAAACATGTTACCTCATCTAATACAGCTTTCACAAGGTGTGTGGGCCAAGCTACAAATGTATAGACGGCCTGCTTCACATATTGTATTTCTGAGGTGGCATAGGGGACCTCAGCCTCAGGATCAATAACTGTTTCTACACTTATCCTGACAACATCATCTGCATATGCCACTGTGTGTATGATTGAATCCCCCTCCATTATTTTCCCCATGGCCACCAACCTTAAATGAACCATAAACAAAGCTTGTTTTAATGCATATAAAACACAAACTAAACCATGAACAAAACACAAACCAAACCCAACAATTACAGCTGCAAGAAAAAACAAAACTCCGATTCAATTGTAAGTAAGGTAATATTTCTACAAACCTTTGTGTACCATCGTTACGCTGCACAAACAGTCCCATCAATGGTATGGCATCAGCATCATGTTCTTGTGAAGCCTGCGCATTGGTAACAACATTACTTCCCTGTGTGCTGACACGCGCACCTAGTTGTTGTATGTCCGGCTGAATTTGGAGTGCCTCTTGGGATCCTTTATTTGACAACTCTTTTTTAATAGCCTCTTTCAATGCATTGGTCATTATTTCCAAGCTCCTTCTATTTTCCTCTTCTAGCTGAGTCCTCAATTCTTCCTTAATTTGAGTCCTCAATTCTTCCCTAATCTGGCCAGTCATGTCTTCCCTAAGCCTTGCAACAACTTCATCTAGTTGTTGTTGGCTGATGGACGTGGACGAGATGCTGCATGTCCTTGATGCCCTTCCGTAGTACTGAGTAATAGTCACACCTGAGCCTGCTGCCCGAACGCGACCCCCATGGTCAGGTCGGCCAATGGCAGTGTTCAGTATGTCTTGCCGACCATGGGGTACAAACGAACCCTGCGTTACCTGCTCTTCTAAGGAGTCCTACACAAAACAAGTGACACAAAAATACACAACGTGCAGTCATTTTCATTACAAAATACTTAAACATATGAACATTGCAACATATTGGTGAACTTACTATTTTATCTGCAATTTCCTGTGCGGAGTCAGATGTCATATTGCCAACAGCCCTGGTCCGAGCAACCTTCCACTTAACATGCCTTTTTATTGGGGATGGGGGCTCATCAACACTTGCTGGATTTTCACTCAACAATGCTTCCTCTTGTATCCTTTTTCGTTTCTGGTCTAACAATTTCTTCTCAAGCAAATCATATCCCCCACGTGAAAGTACGTGAGGGCAGTCGTTGTGTTTTTGAATTGATTGTGCTCGTTTCCTAATACCCTGTAATGTGACATACATAATTGCGGAGATTTTTTTGAAATTAAAATAATCAAATTGGCAAAAAAATATTCATTTGAAGTTACCATAAACAGATTCAACTAACCTCCCAGTTAGGTGTCAGGCGGGTTTCTTCAAATTGTTTCCACGCTTTAGGATCTAGTCCATATTTTGTCACAACATCCTGTGTTTGTTGACCTTCAGTCTTAGCAAACACAAATTTGCTAGTCAATGTGGACTTAAATTGCCGCCATCTCGTCGCTACTGTTGACATAACCTTCGCCTTCATCTTCGTAGCTTCTGCGATATCAAACTTTGCCTACATAACCAGGTGTCAAAATTTGTGGAAAAAGGCAGCCAAATGTATATCATTATACAATACTAGCAATCAACAATTTAATGACAATGTTCTGCCATAATACCCCCAGTAAAGCAAAAGCATCCAATCAGCATATAATGTAAGTTTACCATGCAGTCACAACCATCAAATTTAACATCCAAATTGAAGAAATAATAAATGAAAAAAAAATTGTGACACTCACTAATAACAGTTATTGCCTTAAAGTATGAATTCCTAGAAAAACTTGTTTTCATGGTTTGTTAAGAACATGCTTCAGCCTTCGCACAAATTGAGTTTTTATCAATGATGTTATTGATAATCCATGCACATTGATAATTCTTAAGTAATTTGAAATCATTACTAAAACATTGATTTCTCATGTTTTCTGCACAATACTAAAAACAACAGAGTAATAATCAAAACTTATGGCATACGCAGATTATTCACTAGTAAAACAAAAGAAAAGTCGGTGCAGGTGATTAGTGAATTCATCTTCCAACTATGCAGATACTATTTGCTGTTTTCCAAAATTTGGGTGCTAGAATTTCATGGTTCAATCACAAATTACCTTTATACTGATGTTGTTATCACAAATTACCAACTATGCATTATAATTAATTTGTGGACATCATACCTCCTATTTAACACCTAACATCTAATTAAATATTGAGATACATGGTTAAAAAATATAAACATAATAAATTATATGATGTGATAGAAGAAGAAACGAAATATAGTCAAAGTGTTTAAAATAGAAGAATACCTACCTTTTATTACAAATTTAAAAAAATATGAAGAGGTATTTATCTCTCACAAGGCGACAAAAAAGGTCTGAATGTATGCTGTAAGAGGTATTTACGTTTGATGCCTAATTATCTCCGAAGAAACATGTCTTAAATTAATTCAAAATCTTACGTAAAATAAGCCAAGAAATTGACAGATCAAAAAACCAAAAGCTGGTAACAGAATTGCAAAAAAAAGGACCAGTAGTGCTAGTATTGAAAATTTTATTTCAGCTATGTACAAACATGTTATTCAACCAAGAAGCAATGTGCCCTTCAATCCAAAAACTTACTAAAAATGAATCTGAAATCCACAAATAATGCACTAACAACAAATCTACACATTTTGCAAGCAAGGAAAGTTCACAAGCCTAGGCATCATCACTCCAATCAAATGTCTCAGCAATTAACTTCAAACCAGATAAGCTCAGCAGCAACAGAATTAAAATTCTTCGAATTCGAAGCAGAAACCCCATCCTGTTTCGAAGTAGTCTCACTCTGACCTAAAATGTGGAATATCTTCCACTCCCAAACCTGCTGGAGCTACCAGATACTTGTTCAGCTGAATTAGAACTATGTTCCGTCCCATCAACATCTCTAAGAAATTCAGGCTCCTTAGTGGTAACCATGAAGTCCATCAAGTTGCGGCTGAACCCCAAATCAGAATACACCCTCAAGGCATCCTAGATATGAAAATAGATACTACTAGATATAGCAGTGGTAGAACATAAAAAAAACTGATATATTGAATAATATCACAATAAAGCACCCATATATATGTTTATATCCTCTACTGTCAAATCAGACAAAGAACTCATATGACTGTGTCTCATTCCTTATGCAGTAGCCATAAAGCCCAATGAAAACAAGCTAAGACTAAGGCCTAATGATTTCAAAAAATAATACATTAAAGTACATGCTTCTTTTACTTATTTTGACAGTCTCATGCTATCATATATAAACATATTATGTATAAACATAATATTTTGACAGTCTCATGCTTCCTTCATTTTTTATTTGCCATTCAGCTACACGTGTTTTATTTTTGTATCCTTATACAAATTAAAGGAATTGTAATTAAAAATGTATGTGCCTGGTAAAATAATTGCTACAATGGCATGTTGAAGAGTTAAACAGTATCAGAGGCAAAGAAGTTAACATAGACAATCAAAGGCTTGAGAAGGGAGATTATAGTGAAGTCAAATGAATCACTGCAGCCCAGGTCTAATTCTAATTCTTAATTATGCCAGGGAGATTATAGTGAAGTCAAAGGAATCACTGCAGCACATGTTAAAAAATTGTCTTATTATAAATTTATTAATATTTATAAAATAAGTTAAAATTTAAAATGATAGGTATCATAATTTATGATTAGCAAGTACTTTATATTATCAGTAGATCACCTTTAAATTCATATTTATATTTAAAAAACGACCTAAGTAGATTAACAAAATTAGATATTGAAGTAAAATTGTAATTAAAAAAATACCACATAATTTAAAAGTTACATTTTAAATTACTTGTTTAGTTGTTATTCCTTATGGTTCGAGTAATAATAACGATAACAATTCAGCCTGAATTGTTTCAGATTAATTTTCTTTTTTGCAGAAAACAAATACGAGAACGAGCAACAATTTGAAGGTTGTACATTCAGGAACTAAAGAATTCAAAATAGCTAGTAATAAGAGGGATTTGTTTTTGGGATTTTCTGAGCACCAATAGCGGGTACGCTAGAAGCTTGCACTTGAGGAGGGAAGCATATTGGCAGCTAATGAACAACTTTCTTAACTATTTGCCGTTCAGATTTGACTGTTTCTTTTGGTAATATGTAAATATAAATAGTATAAGGCTATGGCTTATGGACATGGTCTTTTTCACCCCTAACAATCTTAGAAGTCAATATAGACCATGTTTTTACGCCATAGCTTATACTATTGTGATGTACATATTAACAAGAAGAACCAGGAAAGTCTGAAGGACAAGTAGTTAAGAAAGTTGTTCATTATCTGCAAACATCCTTCCCTCCTCAAGTGCAAGCTTCTTGCGTAGCCGCTCTTGGTGCTCAGAAAATCCCAAAAACAAATCCCTCTTATTACTAGCTATTTTGAATTCTTTAGTTCCTGAATGTACAACTTTCAAATTGTTAGTCATTCCCCTCTTTGTTTTATGCAAAAAAGAAAATTAATCTGAAACAATTCAGGCTGAATTGTTATCGTTATTATTACTCGAACCATAAGGAATAACAGCTAAACAAGTAATTTAAAATGTAACTTTTAAATTATGTAGTATTTTTTTAATTACAATTTTATTTCAATATCTAATTTTTTAATGTACTTAGGTGGAGGATGTTGACGAAGAGAAGGAGAAGGAAGAAAATAATTTAAAGAAGATTAAGGAAGTGTCATTCATGATTGACTAGTGAGGATTCTCTAGTGCAATCCTCCATCCTCGCCTTTTTTATTCGGAGCCCCATGAATTGCGTTTTCGTTCATGCATCCTCCACCCAAAGAGTTTGGAGCCATACTTCATGATTGACTAGTGAGGACCCTCTAGTGCAATCCTCCATTCTCCAGGGTTTTTCATCGTCAAGTGCGGATCCTCTTGACTGGGAAATGTGATCTTTGTTATTTTCCTGATTGATTCCTTTGCCAAACGTGTATATGTATATTATGATATTGTTGTTTTTGTTGTTGTTTGTATTTTGTTTTGTGTTGTGCAGAAAAAGAAGGAGTAGAGACGAGAGTCGTCATAGACTAATCACGGAAAGGGCAAGATGGACGAAATCAGTGTCTTATCTTTGCTTTCCTCTTATCTCCGATAAAAGGTAAGTAAAGACGGGCAACTGTCATACCCTAATTTCGTCCGGGGATTATTACTTGATGATATGCAACCTTTGATCGGCCGCTTTGAGATACTTGGCATCCTTTGTTTCACAATATGTGAAGTCTCGAGACATGCCGGAAATCAAAAGGAAGCAGGCTTACGCGATCCGTGAAATTTCGTAATGTGGCGAAAACCAAAAGGAGGTGTTTTTGCTTAATCCGTGAGTTTCCCTAACTTCTTCGAAAGCTAAAAAAGAGTAAATAAATGATCCGTGAGGATTTGTAACCTTACGGAAAGAAAATAGGTGTCGTTACGAAATTCGTAAAGTTTCGTAACGTTACGGAAAAAGAATTACCAAAAAAAGTAGAAGGGGGTGCATTTAGTAAAAAGGGGGGTACAAATAGCAATCAGGCCCACTTGGGCCTTCCAATTTCTTCCTCCAGAAGGCGGTTGCTTCTGGAGGAAGCAACCTTGCTTGCTTGGGCGAGCTGAGCTCGCCTGGGCGAGCTGGGTGGCAAGCTCCTCCCCTATTTTGCTATAAATAGGGGAATGTGTGAAGAGGAAAGGGGTTCAGCCTTCTTGGGACTTCTTATTCTCTCGAAATTGCTGAGGAAAATTGTTTCTTTGAAGAAAATCCAAGCCGAGGCGCTTCCGTAACGTTTCCGTAACATTTCCGTGAGTAATTACGCGAAGATTTTCAACCGTTCTTCGACATTCATCGTTCGTTCTTCGTTTTCTTTAGTCCTCAATTGGTAAGTACCTCAAACCGAGCTTTTCAATTCATTCTATGTACCCGTGGTGGTCCAAATTTTGTTTCATGTATTTTTATTCTCGTTTTCATTTACTTTCCATACCCCCTTTTGACGTGCTTCAGTCATTTATCCCCTAATCAAAAAATAAAATAAATTTCCACCGATCATTTGATTTGTAATATCCGTTAATTTCTGTAAAAATGAATTCCGACCGTTCGGTCGTGCCGTAACCACGTTGGAAATAAAAAAAGAGGTAAAATAATAATATAATAATAAAAAAATACCTTTTAGTAAAATAAAGCGAAAAATCAATCGGACGTTTTCTCTTTGGAATTTCTCATTCTTAATCGAATTGACTAATAACTAGAGTGAAACTAAGGCTAGAATCAACTCGCCTAGTCAAGCTCGTCCACAGAAAAGGTCACTAAATGGGGTTTGAAAGTTTATCATTTCAGTTTTCCTTATCAAGTAAATGGATCATTTTTAAGGTCCAACGCCTTAAAATGATCACTTTTCAAGTAAAAAGAATCACTTGATTCACTCTTAAGAAAGAACTACGTAGGTCTGATTTCCTCTTCGATGGAGGGTACGTAGGAGCAAAAGCCCCGCTTTTGTCGACCTCAAAAAATAAAAAGAAATAAAAGTTAAGGTAATACAATTTCCACAATTCTAAAGAACTACGTAGGTCTGATTTCCTCTTCGATGGAGGGTACATAGGAGCAAAAGCCCCGCTTTTGTCGACCTCAAAAAATAAAAAGAAATAAAAGTTAAGGTAATACAATTTCCACAATCCTTTGAAACAAACGTGAGAGGTGTTAATACCTTCCTCAAACGTAAATACAACTCCCGAACTTAGAATTTTCATTTTGACCGGTTTCCTTGGGTTTTTCCGACGTTTCCCACAAATAAACGTTGGTGGTGACTCCGCACATCTTTCCTCCTTTGGAAAGCGCACCCGTGAGCCGAGCCTCGCTCGCCTGCAAAAGGGCATTGTCGCAACCTACCCTTCGGCGGGAGGGCGACGCGTGACTCGTGGGATGCGTGTTTCACGAAAGGAATACGCGCGGAGTCGCCACCAACATTTATTTGAGGAAAACGTCGGAAAAACCGGAAAAGACGCGATCTACGAACTTTTAAGTGAAAGGTTCGGGAGTTGTATTTACGCACGGGGAAGGTGTTAGCACCCCACACGTCCGTCACAAGGGACGGCAGCCTTTAATCGAATGTGCAAACATGACTTTGATTTTTACGTTCCCTTTACGTTCTTATATCTTTTATGCCCCTTTTTTATATTTTTCTCTTTTTGTGGTCGACAAGGGTGTTTTCCCTTTGCTCCTACGTATTCCTCAATTGTGATGAGGAAATAAGACCTACGTAGTTCTTTCTTTATGCGTGAGTCAAGTGATTCTTTTTTACTTGAAAGGTGATCATTTTAAGGCGTTGGACCTTGAAAATGATCCATTTTACTTAGTAAGAAACATAAATGATAAACTTTCAAAATCCTATTTTTGTGGACGAGCTTGACTAGGCGAGTCGATTTTAGCCTTAGTTTCACTTTAGTTATTTAGTCAATTCAATTAAGAATGAGAAATCCCAAAGAGAAAACGTCCGATTGATTTTTCGCTTTATTTTACTAAAAGGTATTTTTTTATTATTATATTATTATTTACCTCTTTTTTTTTTATTTCCAACGTGGTTGCGGCACGACCGATCGGTCGGAATTCATTTCTACCAAAATTAACGGATGATACAATTCAAACGATCGGTGGAAATTTATTTTATTTTTAGATTAAGTGAGAAAATGACTTAAATAAATGGCTTAAGCACGTCAAAAGGGGGTACAGAAAGTAAATGAAAATGAGAATAAAAATACATGAAACAAATGGGGACCACCACGGGTACATAGAATGAATTGAAAAGCTTGGTTTGAGGTACTTACCCATTGAAGACTGAAGAACGATGAAGAACGAATGAAGAACGTCGAAGAACGGTCGAAAACCTTCGCGAAATCACTCACGGAAACGTTACGGAAGCGCCTCGGCTTGGATTTTCTTCACGGAACTAATTTTCCTCAGCTATTTCGAGAGAGAGAGAAGTGCCTAAGGGTTTTCTACCTCACTTCTCCCCCTATTTATAGAAAATTGGGGGAGAAGCTTGCCACCCAGCTCGCCCAGGCGAGCAAGGTTGCTTCCACTAGAAGCAACAGCCTTCTGGAGGAATCTTCTGGAGGGCCCAAGTGGGCCTGGTTGCTTTTTGCACCCCCATTTTTACTAAATACACCCTCTGCCCTTTTTTTGGTGATTCTTTTTTCGTAAAGTTACGGAAACTTACGAATTTCGTAACGATACTTGTTTTCTTTCCGTAATGTTACGGAACCTTGCGGATTACATAATCATCCCCTTTTTTACTTACGGAATGTTACGGCACCTCACTATTTGTGCAACGATGCTTCCTTTTGATTTCCAGTGTGTCACGGAACCTTACGGATTGTGCATCAATATTTTCTTTTGATTTCCGGCACGTCACGGAATTTCACAAATTGCCTAATGATGGGTGCCAAGCACCTCAAAATGACCAAACACAAGTTGCATGCCACCAAGCAAAGGTCCCCGGACGAAATTAGGGTATGACAGTTACCCCTCTTTACTTGTCTTTTATTGGAGATAAAAGGGAAGTAAAGATAAGACACTAATTTCGTTCCTCTCGGTTGACGAGAGTCGCGGGTGACCATAAAATCTCCGCGTGCAAATGACTTGTTGTTCCCGGGGGAACAAAGGGTGCAGAAGACGATGTCAGTCTCTGCATGCTATCAAGCGTTCTGTCATATAGATAGCAAAAGAATGTTTATACGGATAACCACTCGGGTATTTCCGCCCGTCAGCGTGACTCAAAAGTCAGTATGACAGATCTTGTGAGCGCGGAAGATGATGTAAATCTTCGCGTGTCAACGGGCTTGTCGGCCGCGATTGACGAAGGGCGCAGAAGACGACGTTAGTCTCTATGTGCTATCAGGCTTTTCGTCTTACAGATAGAAAAAAGAATGTTTATACGGATAACCACTCGGGTATTTCCGCCCGTCAGCGTGACTCAAAAGTCAGTATGACAGATCTTGTGAGCGCGGAAGATGACGTAAATCTCCGCGTGTCAACGGGCTTGTCGGCCGCGATTGACGAAGGGCGTAGAAGACGACGTTAGTCTCTGCGTGCTATCAGGCTTTTCGTCTTACAGATAGCAAAAAGAATGTTTATACGGATAACCACTCGGGTATTTCCGCCCGTCAGCGTGACTCAAAAGTCAGTATAACAGATCTTGTGAGCGCGGAATATGATGTAAATCTCCGCGTGACAACGGGCTTGTCGGCCGCGATTGACGAAGGGCGCAGAAGACGACGTCAGTCTCTGCGTGCTATCAGGCTTTTCGTCTTACAGATAGCAAAAAGAATGTTTATACGGATAACCACTCTGGTATTTCCGCCCGTCAGCGTGACTCAAAAGTCAGTATGATAGATCTTGTGAGCGCGGAAGATGATGTAAATCTCCGCGTGTCAACGGGCTTGTCGGCCGCGATTGACGAAGGGCGCAGAAGACGACGTTAGTCTCTACGTGCTATCAGGCTTTTCGTCTTACAGATAGAAAAAAGAATGTTTATACGGATAACCACTCGAGTATTTCCGCCCGTCAGCGTGACTCAAAAGTCAGTATGACAGATCTTGTGAGCGCGGAAGATGACGTAAATCTCCGTGTGTCAACGGGCTTGTCGGCCGCGATTGACGAAGGGCGCAGAAGACGACGTTAGTCTCCACGTGCTATCAGGCTTTTCGTCTTACAGATAGCAAAAAGAATGTTTATACGGATAACCACTCGGGTATTTCCGCCCGTCAGCGTGACTCAAAAGTCAGTATGACAGATCTTGTGAGCGCGGAAGATGACGTAAATCTCCGCGTGTCAACGGGCTTGTCGTCCGCGATTGACGAAGGGCGCAGAAGACGATGTTAGTCTCTACGTGCTATCAGGCTTTTTGTCTTACAGATAGCAAAAAGAATATTTATACGGATAACCACTCGGGTATTTCCGCCCGTCAGCGTGACTCAAAAGTCAGTATGACAGATCTTGTGAGCGCGGAAGATGACGTAAATCTCCGCGTGTCAACGGGCTTGTCGGCCGCGATTGACGAAGGGCGCAGAAGACGACGTTAGTCTCTACGTGCTATCAGGCTTTTCGTCTTACAGATAGAAAAAAGAATGTTTATACGGATAACCACTCGAGTATTTCCGCCCGTCAGCGTGACTCAAAAGTCAGTATGACAGATCTTGTGAGCGCGGAAGATGACGTAAATCTCCGCGTGTCAACGGGCTTGTCGGCCGCGATTGACGAAGGGCGCAGAAGACGACGTTAGTCTCCACGTGCTATCAGGCTTTTCGTCTTACAGATAGCAAAAAGAATGTTTATACGGATAACCACTCGGGTATTTCCGCCCGTCAGCGTGACTCAAAAGTCAGTATGACAGATCTTGTGAGCGCGGAAGATGACGTAAATCTCCGCGTGTCAACGGGCTTGTCGGTCGCGATTGACGAAGGGCGCAGAAGATGACGTTATTCTCTGCGTGCTATCAGGCTTTTCGTCTTACAAATAGCAAAAAGAATGTTTATACGGATAACCACTCGGGTATTTCCGCCCGTCAGCGTGACTCAAAAGTCAGTATGACAGATCTTGTGAAGGTGGCCGACAAAAGCGAGGCTCTTGCTCCTACGTATCCTCCAATGAGGAACTCAGACCTACGTAGTTCTTGATAACTTGTGAGACTTGAAAAAGTCTCCACCGGAAGATGCTGACATCTCCGGAAAGGGTGCAGATGACCACATTGGCCTCTGCTCGTCAATCACACTTGGGGTCACTGAATGACGAGGTGCGGATAACCGTAAGGTGTCTCCGCGGGCTACCAGCTCTTGGGTCATGGTAACAAAAAGCGGTGTGGTCGACAAAAGCAGTGCTTTTGCTCCTACGTATCCTCAAATGAGGAACTCAGACCTACGTAGTTCTGGATAACTTGTGAGACTTGAAAAAGTCTCGGTGTTTTCTCCACTAAAATGCAAACATGCTTTAGTAAAGAGACAAATATTCCAACTGATTAGAGCAACATATGCTTTTTTCAGTGAAAAAAATGCGTCTACCGAGGAAGGAGAGTATGCTGATGATATTTTCTCATAACCATAAATGAGATTTTGGATGTTTAGCATTTCGTTTCTAAGTGACCATTTAGAGGAAACACTGGGTTCGACAAAAATAGAAGAAATCCACTCAAAGTGTATCAATCTCGCACAGGTAAGTGTTTTATCCTAATTTCGAACCATAGATATGTCATGACTTGATTTTACAAATCATTTCCTATCAAATCAAAGATTACATGCGTGATCATGGATCAATAGGACTTCCCTTGGAAACGGGTTCTTTTGGTGGGTTTTTTGGCTTTTGACCTCTTCTTTTTTTGGCCCTTTTTCTGGCTTTTTTCCTTTTCTGTTTTGGTTTAGTGCGGGGCGAAAAAGTCGCTAGCACACAATATCTTGGTTGGCAATTAAAGGGAGAAGACCACTTTAGGTCACGGTTTCCTTTCCTTCTTTTCGTTCATTTGGTGACAATTCTGTATTGTTCAGATATTGTCCGGTCCAAAGACCTTTCTGCACATTTCTTCTGTTTTCTTTCGATCCTTGATCAGGAGCTTTCTTTCCTTCTTCTTCTTCCCTTTTTTACTTTCTCCCATTCTTTGATTGGGAATTTCCTTTCTTTTCTTTTTGCTTTCTCTTTGATTGGAAATTTTCCTTCTTTTTCTTTTTTTGCTTCCGAGGGTAAGGATTGACATTCTCACCCTGGGTCGAGTTTTATGGTGAGTCAGGATTTTGGCTCGAGGCTTGTAGAATGGCTAGACATGATACATGTCAGGGTTTGGTTTGGTTCAAGGATAAAAGGGATGCCCCACATTATTTCCATGACACAAATGCAAAAATGATGATTTGGAAATTTTATGCAAAACTGGTCATGCATGCACCTATGCGGACACTCAAGCGTCAAATTTTTATGGTCATGTGATGCTAGGGCTCAGGATTCATTTCCTCTATTTTAGTCAACCCAATGTTTCCAAAAGATGTTCTTTTATCCATTTGTGCATTCATCCGAGTCTATTTGGGGCGTCCGGGAAAATTTTCACAGCATTCACCCTTCAGGTGTATACACATTTTTCAAAAACTAGTTATGATCAGTGAATTTTTTCAAAGAAAAGTTGGAAGTCATCTCTTTTCAAAAGCATGTTGGTTTTTCAGCTAGACAACTTATTTTTCTTTTTTCTCTTTTTTTTTTCATTTGTTCATTTCTTTTTCTCGTTTGTTTTTTTTTTCCCCTTTTTTTTCATGAGGTATTTTGCTACCTAAACATGTGTATATTTTTGTGAGGTATTTTTGCTATATACATGCATATCCAAGGTATCTTGCTACCTAAACATACATATATATATTTTGTGAGGTATCTTTTTGCTACATACATGCATATCTAAGGTATCTTGCTACCTAAACATACATATATATATTTTGTGAGGTAGTTGTTTGCTACCTAAATTACATACATGCATATCTAAGGTATTTTTCACTACCTAAACACGCATACATATATTTTGTGAGGTATGACTACCTTCCAAGCTTGTGCTCGTTTTATTTAAATTCTTAGGATCATGAGCAACTAGGTGTGTCCCAATAAGACTTGAGAAACAAAAGGTGATCAAATAGCAAGCAGAAATTTAAAAGTTACTAGGTTGCCTCCTAGTAGCGCTTCTTTAACGTCTTGAGCTGGACGCCTAATGATTTGTCGGTCATGGACCTAGTACTTTGCTTACCTTTGGCTTTGGACTTGGTCGCCTATTGGTCGGCCATGTGTCATAGGCAACGCTCTAACCTTTTTGTGGATGAGCTGAGGTGAACTCTAGAGGTGGTGGCGGTGTGTCTATTGCCTGCTACCGGCCATCCCAATGCTGCTGTGGTGTTTTGCCCTGGGCCTGCCTGGGGGCGCAGTACTTCTTGATGAAAGCTCGATTAGTAGGGGGCCTGATGACCTTGCTGGGGGCGACAGGCACTCCGTAGAACAGAAAAAGGTCCGTAATAAGAGCTAGAAACCCCAAGACCCTGTTGGACTTCTCCGAGTCCACTGGGTGTCTTGCGGGCGCGATCCCTGCAAACAATAGATGACATCAGAAATCAGTTGAGAGAAGTGCATACTTACCTATGTCACGATGGCATGACCTTGCTGGGGGGAACGGGCACCCTGTAGGACTAACAGAGGCCCGTAACCAGAGCTGGAAACCCCAAGGCCTTGTTGGACTTCTCCGGGTCCACTGGGTGTCTTGTGGATGCGATCCCTGCAAATAATAGATGGCATCAGAAATCAATTGAACCATATGCATACTTACCTATGTCGAAACGACATAGACCAACTGATACTTCCACAGGGGGAGATCGACATTGCGGTCGCTGGGCAGAATGTTGCTAAGTAGCAACGTCATCTATATCTATGTAAGAGTGGTCATGTTGGTGCGCATGATCCGCACTCGTCTCTTTGCAGCGGCACGGGTGAAATCTTGCCCCAGTATGCATAGTAGCTGTGTGATAGCCTCCCACTCTGGTTGTGCTCGCACAGTTGGCCCTCCTCCAATATCAGGGGGTGGCCCAGGAATCGTTAAAAGGAAACTACTGGCCCCTTAACCGGGAGTGCAAGTCTCGGTTAAGCATTTGAGGGCAGAGGACCTTAAATTCTCTTAAGGTGTGGATGTGGAGCACACTGAAAATGAGGACGCGTAGCCCTCTAAAGGTGAGGGCGTGCAGTCCTCTGAGGGTGAGGGAGTGCAGCCCTCTCAAGGAAAGAATGCAATGAGCAATGCAACCAATGAAAAGCATGGATGTATGCGAATGATGTACAGTTGAAGTATTGCGAATTTTTACGCAGGATATGGGGTTGAATCAATTTAGATTTTCAACATGGTCCATGACATCTTTGTCAAGGTGAAACTGGAAGTAACAAGGACATCAACAATCCTAAATATGTTTGGCAGTAGATGAAGCAGTGATGTGACTCGATTCATCTTTTGCCCCAATTTTGCAAGACGGTTACTTCCATATTTCAACTTGACTTGATGAACCTTTTTGTAAAAGCATGAGATTGGTTCAACCCTATAATCCAAGGAATGGCAATTCTGATCGCCAATACTTCAACAACATCTCATAGGGATGAATGACTCGGGCATACTTTAAGCTTATGCACGGAAAATGTAATTATGAAATTGAGATGCCCGAAGAAACACCATTTCCTAGTTAACCATGCATTAGGTACCATGTTCAATTATTTTGTTTTGTTGTTGTGTGTTTTTTTTTTAGAAATGGGTTTATGATCCCAACATGGTTGGCTCATGGTGCCTAACACATGCAACTAAGAATGTAGTGTGAAGTTTCACGCTTCCCCTTTTTTGTTTTTGTTTTGTAGAGGAAAACGCAAGGATGAGCAAACATGAAAACAAATGGTATGCAATTTTGCAGATCAAAAAGTTTGTTGAACGCATATGCATGATGATGCCATGACTCATGCAAAATGTGAGGCTGTAATATGATAACAGACAAATGCAGGAATGATATGTTCATTATGATGCCATGAAGAGATGTTTATGCGATGCATGATATGAATGCATTTACATACACGAGAGCACGAAAAATTATCTCTTCTTACTTGCGCATTTGGGGGCGCAGTGCCCTATGTGTACAGTTAAGAAGGTGATATGGACCTTCCGGCTTCCCGTGACAAAGGACGAGACCAACATACAATGCATGCTAGAGACAAAATGCGGGAGTGACTTGATTCGCACTGATTTTTGGAGTAAAAACGTGGAATAAACTCATTTTATTCAAAAAGTAATAACTAGTCAAGATCTGAGCGACAATACAAACTTCCTAGCGGTTTCTAATCATATGGTCCATTAAGTCTATCATATGCTGACAATAGCTGAGAAGTCCGTGGATCTCCTTGGGGGCGGAGTAGGTGTCTACCATTGCTTTGGCCTTGGCTAGCAATCGGGGAAGTTCTTGACTCCTGTTCAAAGTAAGAGCAAATTGGTCCATCCACATTGTTGCCTCTTGGTGCAATGAATCCATTGCCCTTTCCCTTGCTTCCCTTTTTGCTGATATCTTGGCATACTCATCCTCTAGCCTTTGCTAGTGAGTCGCTGCTAGATTTAGCTTCTCTTTGCACTCATCGATGATGGCCCACATATTCCCTTCAGTCTTGCTTAACTGTTGGGACAAATTTCTTTTCGACCTAAGGCAAGCCTTTAGCTCGTCCTTCAAGATCATGCCTTTGACCCGTGATGATTCCTTTCACCTCTTCGGAGCTTGAGCTCACTATTGCTGCCCTATAAAGCCCCTCAAAACTTTGTTTTGGTCGTGTTCTTCCTTTCGGGCCTTCTTGGTTTCTCGTTCCAAGGCTTCAGCGGTGGCCATATTGACGTCCCTTAGTTCATCATACTCTCTTCATACTTTGATGGCTATGGACTTGAACTTCTCTTTGACTACTCGGGCTCTTTCAAGCTCTGCCTTTAGGGCTTGTACCTCATCACTTTCTTCCGAAGCTTTAACCTCATCGTCTCTCACAGTCTTTAGATTTGGGAGCCAATCCAATCCTTGTGTCCGGACTCTCAGCCACTTATGATAGCCGCCGATGATCCCATTACTGCTTCCCCTAAGCTCTCTGTCCTTTCTTCATGCCGCATCCCATGCCTTGCGAACTCCTTGGAGTACCCTCGCGTTATGGTCACTGAAACCCCGTGCGATGAAAGGCGTGATGCTTTCGTCTGATGGCACTCCTCTCATGGGGTAGCCAAGCTGTCTTATGGCGAGGACCGGATTATAATTAATACAACCCCTTGTTCCCATCAAGGGAACATTTGGACATCCTTCGCATGAAGATAGAATCCTGATTCTTCCTTCCTTCTAGCGAGGGAACCAATTAACAGACGCCCCTCTATGCTAGCCAAGAGTTGGTCCCAATTCGTCTTTCTTTTTTCGACGCACGAGCGGTGACCTTATAGCGGATAGACGGGCCTACCTTCTTGGAGAAAAAGGTGCGAAACCAGCCACACATAGAGAGCCGGTGTACAACAAACAATTCTTGCGCCGCTCTTTTCACATCTCTTGTCGAACGTGTCATGCATGGCCAAAATGGCGACGACCGGGCTTCCCTTGCCATGATGAAAGGCGAGGAAAGCGTCAATCGCTGCTAGGTCCACTAACCCTTCCATATTTGGAAAGAGGACACCTCCAAAGATCAAAAGCGCCAAGATGTCAATAAAAGAAGCCCATTCGCCTTGATTTTGCCAAGGCCTTTGCCCTTTCCTCCAAACACTTCCTTGGTACTCCGACTACTCCATTTATGTTTTGCTTTACACGGTCCAACTCTTGTGCTGAGATTTTCACTACCTTGGCAACTCTTGTCGTGGAGGGATAGAACCCAGACAAAAAGATATGGCTTCCTTCCTCCCAGTGGGCATCCCAGGATTTCTTCAAACTCTTTCACAGTCGGCACTAGCTGGAAGTCCTCAAATGTGAAGCACCTTAGGGGCTGGTCATAATACTGGGAAAGGGATGCAATCGGTTCCATGGAGACTTCTACCCTAGCTAGGTCCAAATCTTACCATAGGCTTTGCGGAAGGCTTGCCGTTGAAGTTGACCCATTAATTGCCCCAACTCTCGTAAACTAGTGACCTCTAAGCTCTTGATTTTGACTTGATAGAACCTCTTTTTAAGCAAAGGCTTTTGACTTGATCCCATGTTTTACTAAAGTGAAATAAAATCTAGTGCGAATCAAAACTCCGACATCTATCATGGGTGGAATGGATGAATGCATGAAGAAATGCATATGACACAGATGCAATTTACGAATACGGGAGCCCGGGAAACTGTCTCCTTCTTAGATACAACGTCTAGGGGTAGCAAAGTGCCCCAACGTATGTATTTAAGACGGTGACCCGGACCCTCGGTTGATTTGTCTATAGAGGGGATCAAGACAGAACCCATGTGCGATGCATATGCAAAAGGTGCAATACGGGAATGTACACAGTATGACAATACTTACTGAAAAAATGTGAAAAAATGTACACAATATGATACTTATGCATGGCAATGTGAAAAAATGGCACGCAGCGTGTTTGCTCCGTGCCCCTATTTAAGGGACCTATAAGGGAGAGAGCTAACTAGGCTTTTAGTGATAACCCCCAAGGTAGTCATATCTCTCTTGATGGTTCTAGAGGTATCATCCCCTTCGAAGAACATACAGCAGCAGTAGGGACTACTAGCAACAGTATGTTTTCAAAGAGAAAAACTCTAGATGAGGGTTCACTGTAATCAAGCAAGTCGGAGACCTAGCATGATCACAGATTCACCTCCACTCCTTATGTTCCCATGAACCCGGGTATAGGGCCCTTTTTCAACTCACAGTGTGTGCAAATAGTGTTGGTGTTTGTGTGCATCAAATGAATAAATATTTACCTCATGCATACATTTTAAAAATGCACTAAAAGCAACAAAGAGTTTATATACACAAGAACATAAGACAAATAAAGGGAAACAAAGGAGAAAGTCATGATAAAACATTGCACAAGATTAAGTGGCCTAACTCTCTAAAAAGGTCCCCAGTGGAGTCGCCAACTGTCGCAACCTACCCTTCGGCGGGAGGGCGACGCATGACTCGCGGGATGCGTGTTCCACGAAAGGAATACGCGCGGAGTCGCCACCAACGTTTATTTGAGGAAAACGTCGGAAAAACCGGAAAAGACGCGATCTACGAACTTTTAAGTGAAAGGTTCGGGAGTTGTATTTACGCACGGGGAAGGTGTTAGCACCCCACACGTCCGTCACAAGGGACGTCAGCCGTTAATCGAATGTGCAAACATGACTTTGATTTTTATGTTCCCTTTACGTTCTTATATCTTTTATGCCCCCTTTTTATATTTTTCTCTTTTTGTGGTTGACAAGGGTGTTTTCCCTTTGCTCCTACATATTCCTCAATTGTGATGAGGAAATCAAACCTACGTAGTTCTTTCTTTATGCGTGAGTCAAGTGATTCTTTTTTACTTGAAAGGTGATCATTTTAAGGCGTTGGAACTTGAAAATGATCCATTTTACTTAGTAAGAAACAGAAATGATAAACTTTCAAAATCCTATTTTTGTGGACGAGCTTGACTAGGCGAGTCGATTTTAGCCTTAGTTTCACTTTAGTTATTTAGTCAATTCAATTAAGAATGAGAAATCCCAAAGAGAAAACGTCCGATTGATTTTTCGCTTTATTTTACTAAAAGGTATTTTTTTATTATTATATTATTATTTACCTCTTTTTTTTTTATTTCCAACGTGGTTGCGGCACGACCGATCGGTCGGAATTCATTTCAACCAAAATTAACGGATGATACAATTCAAACGATCGGTGGAAATTTATTTTATTTTTAGATTAAGCGAGAAAATGACTTAAATAAATGGCTTAAGCACGTCAAAAGGGGGTACATAAAGTAAATGAAAACGAGAATAAAAATACATGAAACAAATGGGGACCACCACGGGTACATAGAATGAATTGAAAAGCTTGGTTTGAGGTACTTACCCGTTGAAGACTGAAGAACGATGAAGAACGAATGAAGAACGTCGAAGAACGGCCGAAAACCTTCGTGAAATCACTCACGGAAACGTTACGGAAGCGCCTCGGCTTGGATTTTCTTCACGGAACTAATTTTCCTCAGCTATTTCGAGAGAGAGAGAAGTGCCTAAGGGGCTGAACCCTTTTCTACCTCACTTCTCCCCCTATTTATAGAAAATTGGAGGAGAAGCTTGCCACCCAGCTCGCCCGGGCGAACAAGGTTGCTTCCTCCAGAAGCAACAGCCTTCTGGAGGAATCTCTGGAGGGCCCAAGTGGGCCTAGTTGCTATTTGCACCCCTATTTTTACTAAATACACCCCCTGCCCTTTTTTTGGTGATTCTTTTTTCGTAAAGTTACGGAAACTTACAAATTTCGTAACGATACTTGTTTTCTTTCCGTAATGTTACGGAACCTTGCGGATTACATAATCATCCCCTTTTTGACTTACGGAATGTTACGGAACCTCACTATTTGTGCAACGATGCTTCCTTTTGATTTCCGGTGTGTCACGGAACCTTACGGATTGTGCATCAATATTTTCTTTTGATTTCCGGCACGTCATGGAATTTCACAAATTGCCTAATGATGGGTGCCAAGCACCTCAAAATGACCAAACACAAGTTGCATGCCACCAAGCAAAGGTCCCCGGACGAAATTAGGGTATGACAAGCATGTTGCGGCAGATGGTCAATGTCATCAGATAAAGCGGATCATCGACCTCCGGATATGGCTTTTGAGGTGGTTTTGCCGGAGACACAACTGGATGTTCATGAAACAAAGTTAAATGGGTTAATTTGAGGCACACTGAATAAAGAAGAAACATATAGTAAGAGTAAAGTACCTGCTATGATAAAGACTTGACCAGATGTGTCGATCAAGCAAGGAAGGTGTGAATTGTCTGCCCCACTAAGGAAACCTCATCAGTGGGTGCAGGAACTGGAGCATCTAGATCTTTAACCTCCTCCACACCCACCTATACTTGGCCAAGAAACAAAGGAGTGTTATGAACAATAGTGGATCCCTCATAAACTCTTCCTAGGGCAACCAGGCGGGCAAGATTTGCTTCGATGTACAAGCCACACCTGTCAGAGTCACCCGTCTCAGGATTGTTTCATGAGGGATCAACAAAACTCTCCTTTGTGCTTACTCGAGGACCTAAGGGACCAACCAGAGGCTCCGGAGGCAATGCAAGTCCCTGAGATTTCATCTGGGACTGAAACTGGGACGGCATCTAGTTGAACGTTGCCATGAGCTACCGAGTCACTTTTTCTGTGATCGACTCCTCTAACTAGTCCTTGATTTGCTGGGTCAACTACTACAATTCTTCAGGAGACAGCAAGGAAGAGTTGCGGGACGTCCATGGAGCCGATCCGAAGTATTGCTTGATGGTGACACCGGCTCCAGTAGCACAGGCACGTCTAGGGTGCTCTGGACGTCCAATAGCAGCGGTGATAACATCCTAACATCCATGGGGGACGAAAGATCCCTGTGTCTCCTGCTCCTCAAAGGAATCCTGCACAGAAAAGACACATTTGTACATGGCATTCAAAAAATAAAGAAATATAATTATAATGGTTACTTGAAAATGACTTATGATCTTCTCAGCGATTTCCTTTGCGGCCTCAGTCGTCATCTCCCCTGTTTTCTTGGTGCAGGCCATCTTCCACTTCACGTGGCGTCTGGCAGGGGATGGAGGGTCGATGACGCCATCAACGCTTCCTGACTGTGCAGCTTCCTCCAGTTTCTTCCTGGTCTTCTCAGCTAGGAGCTTCTGCTCCAAATATTCACAACCCCCATGAGACAAAACATGGGGGGCAGTGTTCTATTTTTGGATGGCTTGTGCCTTTTTCCACACATCCTGAAAAAATAAAACAATAATCTTTCAAATTGCTAGAATGAATTATAACAAGTTAATGTTTTTGAAAAACAACTTAAATGGCAAGGTACATACCACGCAAGAAGGGTCTCTACGAGTTTGGCAAAACTGGGCCCATTTTTCCTTGCTTATGCCATATTTCTCACAGACAGTGTCGTCCACACTGTCCTGATCGGTTGTAAGGGCCCATTTCCTCGTGAGGTCTGATTTAAACTACCTCCATCTCTCGCCGATAGTCTGAAGTACCTTCTTTTTCGTCCTACTGTCTGAAGCCTCTGGGATTTCAAATTTCGCCCGACAAGGGAAGGCCCTAGGGTTCTCATGAGCCTTAGGGTAGATTTCGAGACCATGGGCTAAGTATGAGCCCGCTTATCTTTGTAAATATTAGAATAGGTATTTCCTTCGTCTGGGCCTTGTATTTTGGCCATTCTAGTAGTATAGGGTTTTAGCCTTGTATTTCGGGGCATTTTGAGTAGTCTTTGTAGTAAGGACTTTTTTTTGTATTTTCATGTTTTTTGTCATGGGGGTGAGCTTAGCTATTATAGGGGGTGTGTAGCTAAGCTCTAGCTTCTCATCTCAAGGAGGTGAGCTTAGCTATTAGAGAGGTATGCGTAGCTAAGCTCAAGCTTCTTTAGGAATCTTCTTAAGGAAGCTTCTCAAGGAGGTGAGCTTAGTTATGAGAGGGGTGTGTGTAGCTAAGCTCTAGCTTCTCAAGGAAGTTTTCTCAAAGAAGCTTCTCAAGGAAGTTTTCTCAAGAAAGCTTCTCAAGGAAGCTACCTAGTCTATAAATGGAAGCATGTGTAACACTTGTTGTAACTTTGATGAATGAGAGTCTTGTGAGACACAACTCAAAGTTCAACTTCTCTCGCTTTTTCTTCCTTCAATTTCGTGCTCCCCCCTCTCTCTTTCTCTCCCTCTTTCTTTTCCTCCATTGAAGCATCCTCTCCAAGCTTCTTATCCATGGGTCATCTTGGTGGTGAAACTCCTTCTTCCATGGCTTATTCCTTAATGGATGGCGCCTCCTCTCACCTCCTTTCCTTTGTCTTCCGCTGCATCTCCATGGTGAAAAATAACCATTAAAGGACATCATTGAAGCTCAAAGATCCATACTCCATAGAAGCCCCACAAGCAAGTTTCCATGAAGTGGTAATCAGAGCACAAGAGCTTCAAGTAGGTGCTCCTTAAACCTCTATTAATTTTTTTTCTTTACCTTCTCTTCCATTGTTGTTTCTTCATTTTTCTCCATGTATTTCCTCACATGTCTTGGTCTAAATGTTGTTAACATGATTCTTTAGAGTTTGCACCGATTAAACTTGCTATAGAAGTTAGATTTGATTTTCTATGGTTCAAATTTCTTGTTCTTGTTCTTGATCCATGAATTGTGTTGAGTTTATGTTCCTTTGAGTTTTGTCTTGTTATTTTTTGTGGCTGAAACCTAAACCATAAAATTCTTACAAAAATATTAAAGTATAAGAAAACCTCAAAAATCTAGAGTGACTTGTTCACCTATTGTAGTTTTGTCATAGAAGTCATGTCTAGTCATGAAACTTGTCACATAAGATTTCTTATGTTGTGCTGAATTTTATTTTCTTGTTTCTTTGTCTAACTCATTTGTTCATGAGTGTATGAAATTCTTTTAGCCTATTATTTGATTTGAGTCAAATATTTCATGTTAATTAGTCCTTAACATGTTCATGCAAAATTCTTAGAGAGTCTTTGATTGTGAACCTTTTCTTGAACTTTTAGGTTTCCTTATGATTGTGTCTATTGTGAATTTGAGTTTTGGTGATTGAATTGCTGGCTGAAATGTTGATCCTAAGTGAATATTGAACTCCTAAAACTGTGGTAAACAATCCTAGTGAGTTCAACATACATAGGAAGGTTGAAAGTAAGCCCAAGGCAATCAATATACCATGCTTAAAGAAACAAATCGCTGGTGTTGGCAGCTTGGACATACAAACTTGTAAAAATTACTGAGAATTGGTTACTTCGAATTTTGAGCTGAAATTTTTACTGAATTTTCTAGACATCTGGAAAAAAGTTATAAAAAAAGAAACAAGTGATTTGGATAAAAGGAAAAAAAATACGAAAAATCGCACAAGTTGGCAGGAAAATCAGTATCCAGAAAAAAAAGGTGAAAGGGAAGTGTGCTTGTTGTTTTGACTCAAAATTTATTCTATAATTGGAAATTTCAATTAAAAATTAGTGTGAAGACAAGTGCCAAAGCTAGAGTTTTGTTGATTCTTTTTTTCAGTTTTTTTACTCTACTCTAGAGCCATTCTAAGTTTCTCTTTAAGTCCTAGCTTGCTTCTATGTCCTTTTCATTGCTTTAATTGTTGAATAATCCTTGAAAAATTGTCTTGTTAAAACTCCATTGGTTTAGCTTTCATTTCATTTTTTTTGGTCTTTGGTTATTGCTTGTCTCTTTGTTTCCTTGTTTGTGGGTTGCCATATAAGGAATTGGAAGGAGGATTGGTGCCATCCCTTGAAGAATTTGAGTCCAGAAGCAAGGGGCCAACCATCTTAAGAGCTATTGGACTAAGAAGCACTCCAAATTGAGTGAATCACCAAAGAGAGAACAACCACCAAAATTGAGGACCGTTTTGTAATTTTGTAATTTGCAATTTACTTACCTTCATTGCTTTCAAGTTTTGTAACAAAAAGGCCTTTCATTGGAAGTGTGTTGGGAGCCTCCAATAGGTTACCAAACTTCCATTTGTGTGTAATAATTTTAGGCAATTTTTACTTAGGATAGTGAGTGTTTTGTTGGGAACCTTGAATGTGGTCATCCAAACACTCTTAGGATTCGCCTAGTTTACATTTCTTGCTTACTTTCATAGCTTATTTCCTTTACCTTCCATTGTCAAACCGCCTTGATAGCTTTCCTTTTACCAATTAGTTTTTTACCTTATCTTTCACACCTCTTTTAGTGTTTATTTGGCTAGTTTCAACCATAGTTTCTTTTACCTTTTGTTTTCAAACCTCCAACAAGAAAGAACCAAAACTTAGGAACCAACATGAGTTATCATTCATCTAGTGTTAATGGCAAGGGTACTAGTCATAAAGACCCTTTATCTAGAATCTTAGATGAGTTGAGTTCCCTCAAGTTATGGAAAGAAAAACAAGAGAGAAAAGAAAAAGAAAAAAAAAGAGTGGAAGAAATAAGTCAAGATGAAAGAAAGAAAATAAGAGAGGAAGAAAGAAGAAAAATAATGAAAGAAATGAAAAGAGAAAAACATGCCTCCTATAGTAGTCATAACTCTTGCAAAAGCCTAAGAGAAGAACTTCGTGACTACTACGAAGGAAGGCATAGGTCACATTTTAGACTTCACTCCCACAGGAGAGAAAAGGAAAGAAAGCCTCAAGAGGATAGCATCAACCTCCCATACCTCCATAGGAAGGACAATGTAGAGGCTAACTTAGATTGGGAAATAAGGGTAGAGCAACAACTTAAAAAGAAGTCTACGTCAAAATCTTATGGCTCTCACTCTTATCCAAAGAAAGACCAAGGTCAAGGCATCTTTGGGGTGACACCTTCTAAGCCAAAAGATGATAAGGGGAAGACAATAGAAAAGCAAGCCCCTAAGGCTAGTATGCAAGAGAAAACTAGCTCTATAAAGTGCTTTAAATGTCTTGGAAGAGGGCACATTACTTCTCAATGCCCCACCACAAAAACCATGATTATGAGGGGCCAAAACATTTATAGTAGCCAAGATGAGGCTACTACTTCACCTTCCTCTAGTGAAAGTGAAAAAGCAAAAGGGGAAGAATCTAGTGAAGAAATCTACCCCCAAGAAGAAGGACAACCATTAGTGGTTAAAGAGAAGTGTAAGGAGGTAAGTGTCTCCTCCAAGAGTTTAGCTAAGAAGGAAACTCCTTTTACAATAAAGACAAACATTAAAGAAACTTTCCCTCTTAGACAACCTCCACATTTTCTCTTTTGTAAAAAGGCACTTGCTAGCATTGCCACACCTCTTGGGCTTGAGTTTATTCCTCAAGTAAAGAAGTTGTTGGATGAGGGTTTGGTTCGCAAGAGCTTAAATCCTTGTGCTTTGTTGGTGCCCAAAATAGGTATTATTAGGCACCAAGTCCCTAAAATAGGTGGTATGATGAATGTTTTGAGTGGTGCAACACTCTTTTGTAAAATCACTCATGCATCCAACATCTTCATGATTTGTGTACATAGGGACCCATTAGGTAGGTTTATTCTTATTTTTAGTTTCAATACAAACTTAGATACTCATATGGGACACCTTAGATTTGTCATACTTTTTGGTAGGAATAATCAATATGAAAATACAGAAAAAGGTATGTTTTATTGCGTTACTTTTCTTAATTTTTCAAATAGTGATCAAGGGGTTCCCATGAACCCTAAGAGAATAAAGGTCATTCCTGAGTGGCCCACTCCACCAAGTATAAGAAAAATTTGGGGCTTCCATGACTTAACAAACTTTTACAAAAGGTTTGTCCCATATTTTTCTATACTTGTAGCACCACTCATTGAGTTGGTGAGAAACCATGTTCTTTCATGAGAAGATGCCCAGGAAATGGGTTTTCAGACCTTACCTTACTTCAACATACCAAACATCACTAATACATATGTTTTTGTTCTTTTTACTGGTGTTGAGGGAATGATGCAATCCTACCCCGCAAGGGCATTGGGTAGAAGACTCCAAGTAGATTGGCTAGAGATCCAAGGGAAGGCCCTAGGGTTCTCATGAGCCTTAGGGTAGATTTCGAGACCATGGGCTAAGTATGAGCCCGCTTATCTTTGTAAATATTAGAATAGGTATTTCCTTCGTCTGGGCCTTGTATTTTGGCCATTCTAGTAGTATAGGGTTTTAGCCTTGTATTTCGGGGCATTTTGAGTAGTCTTTGTAGTAAGGACTTTTTTTTTGTATTTTCATGTTTTTTGTCATGGGGGTGAGCTTAGCTATTATAGGGGGTGTGTAGCTAAGCTCTAGCTTCTCATCTCAAGGAGGTGAGCTTAGCTATTAGAGAGGTATGTGTAGCTAAGCTCAAGCTTCTTTAGGAATCTTCTTAAGGAAGCTTCTCAAGGAGGTGAGCTTAGTTATGAGAAGGGTGTGTGTAGCTAAGCTCTAGCTTCTCAAGGAAGTTTTCTCAAAGAAGCTTCTCAAGGAAGTTTTCTCAAGAAAGCTTCTCAAAGAAGCTACCTAGTCTATAAATAGAAGCATGTGTAACACTTGTTGTAACTTTGATGAATGAGAGTCTTGTGAGACACAACTCAAAGTTCAACTTCTCTCCCTTTTTCTTCCTTCAATTTCGTGCTCCCCCCTCTCTCTTTCTCTCCCTCTTTCTTTTCCTCCATTGAAGCATCCTCTCCAAGCTTCTTATCCAAGGCTCATCTTGGTGGTGAAGCTCCTTCTTCCATGGCTTATTCCTTAATGGATGGCACCTCCTCTCACCTCCTTTCCTTTGTCTTCCGCTGCATCTCCATGGTGGAAAATCACCATTAAAGGACATCATTGAAGCTCAAAGATCCATCCTCCATAGAAGCCCCACAAGCAAGCTTCCATCACTTAATACGTCATCAAAATGTAAATTTCGATTACAGACAAATATCAACATCAACAGTTCTTTATGTAACTAAATTGGAAATCAGGGTTTCAGAGGGTGCTTATGCTTTATTATTGTAGTTGGGTATGAGTCTTCTTTTGTGAATATGTTAGAGGTATGACAGATTCATTTTATCTGTGATTTATTGTTATCTGAGGCTTTTGGATTGGAGAGGGACGGTCTCTCGCTCTGTGTGTGTGTGTGTGTCTCTCTCTCTCTCTCTCTCCGTGTCTGTGTGTCTCTGTGTGTTTACTTACATTTTTATTAAAAGAAAAACTCAACTAATAATTGGGAGAAGTACACGCCTTTGCGTACTTCAATATAATTTGTGATGATTTAGGAGTAAAGAACCATATTATGCTCCTCGCTATAATGAAATGACAAAGAAAGAACATATCAATTCTTTAAATAACAAGATGCATGATGTTAGGGGTCAAGTAGTCTAAAGGCCCAATATAAGCAACAGGAAATGGGTGGTACAAATCAATTGTGTCAACTAAGATTTGGCAAGAATATACTACAAAGGATGGGAAGGGAAAACAGTGAAGGTGACTCACAATTCACAGGTAACTAATGGAAAAGAGGTCTTGTATAAGACCCTTACAGGGAGGGAGAGGCTACTTTGTGACTCTATTTCTGCATCTTGAGGCTGTAAGCTAGGCATAGGTGCAACTTCACCATCATCTACACTTTTAGTAAGTATCGGCCAAGTTCTTGACTGTGAGGCTGTGGAAAAGATAAAGCTTTTCTTTTGTACAAATAATTTGTATTACTTTATGGATCTGTGAGTTGTTAAAAATTTCTTGACTGTGAGTTGTTAAAAATTTCTTAATACTGTATTCAATTATTCAATTCATACGGATAAAAAAAATTAATTACATCACCACTACTAAGTTGACTCTAGCAATTTAATTTGAACATGTTACATACTGGAACTATATTGAAACAGGGTTAAATAATCATACCATGAAACTTACAATTGTAACTTTTTATCACATATGGGTAAGAATATTCCAAACTAGTGACATCCAACTTCAATAAATCAATAATTGATACGCAACATCGCCAATATAGCTTTTCTCCACTATTATGCAATGATTACAATTAATCCTTGCAACACTACTTTCATTTTAAGATTTTGGATTATATCTCTTAGTTTTATTTCAAGATTCTGTTAGACAAGTGGCCTCAGATATCTTAAGAAGGGGGGGGGGGGGGTTGAATTAAGATATTCGAAACTGTTTCCCCTAATTAAAAATCTATTTGACTTTTTACTCAAGTTATGAATTCCCTTAATGACAATCTTCTTAAATATTAATTCAAATGAAACAATTTGAATATGAATATAAAGCAATAATAAATAAAGGAGATTAAGGGAAGAGAAAATGCAAACTCAGTTTTATACTGGTTCGGCCACACCCTTGTGCCTACGTCCAGTCCCCAAGCAACCCGCTTGAGAGTTCCACTATCTTGTAAATTCCTTTTACAAGTTCTAAACACACAAGGACAATCCTTCCTTTGTGTTTAGAGATCCTTTACAACAAGAGACTCACAGTCTCTTAATCCCTTAGAGAATGAGAAGAAGAAGAAGAACAAATCTCTCTAGAAAGAGATGGATTTTACAGATTGAGCACTCAAATAATTCCTTAATGAATTGCAATTGAATTGGCCAAGGAATTCTTAAGAGGATAAAATGAATTTGCTCTTTGAGAGGATAAACACTTTGTTGTTCTGAAAATCTCTGAGCAATTTCGTGTTTAAGTCACATATATATAGACCATTGGTGGTCATGAGTAAAGCCTTTGAAAAGTTGTGACTCTTGAAATTATTTTTCTGAAAATCCTGTCTGGTAATCGATTACAGTAATTGTGTAATCGATTACAGCTTTTAAAATTTGAATTAAAACGTTTACTAACTGCTGGTAATCGATTACCAAAATTGTGTAATCGATTACAGCTTTTAAAATTTCGAATTCAAATTTTTATAGCTGTTATAAAACGTATTTGGCCACTGGTAATCGATTACATCCTCTGGTAATCAATTACCAGAGAGTAAAACCTTTGAGAAACACTTTTTATTTTAAATCACTTGGCCAAACCTTTGCTAATTCAATTAGGAATTCCCTTCCTAATATTCTAGTGATCATCTTGATGTTGTGACTTGTAATCTTGAAGTATTGTCTTGAATTTTAATCTTGAAAAGCCCATTTGCATCAATTACAACACATCATCATGATCATCATCAAAACATCAAAGCCAATTGCATCTACAATCTCCCCCTTTTTGATGATGACAATACAATACCTGAAATCAAGATTCAAGCAAGCAACAAACAATTGTATATAGATAAAATGTGCATTCGTTTACTCCCCCTATATTTCGGAATTCATGATCACTTGATTTCTAAGTTTGTTAAGCTTTTTCTTAAGCTTTTTCTACAACCTTTTCTCCCCCTTTGGCAACATCAAAAAGCCAAAGACCTCGGAAATCAACACATATATGACAAAGGAGTAAAAAAATATATAAATATCAGAGTATAAAACACAAGAAGCCAAACTCACAAAGAAGAAATAATCAAACCAGAATCCAAATAACTGAAAATGTCAACAATCACAAAACATCCAAGACTGAAATTTAAAAACCACAAGATAAATAAGCAAAGTACTTAGCATAATAATGTAAATTCTAAGAAACTAAAAGCCAAAATACACGGCTTATAAAAGATAAATAATCAGAAACTAAAATCTAAGAAGACGGAGGTGGTGGTGGAAGATCGAAACTCTGACGAATGTATCCGACATCCTCTTCAAGCTGTGTAAGACGAATGTCCATACCGGCAAAGCGTGAATCTAACGAGTCGAAGCGGTCACCAACATAAGAACGAAGACCCCGTAATTCGGAGAGGACTTCATTCATGAGTGCGGAATCTTCACGTTGAGGGGGAGGTGAAGGAGTACGTTCATCTTGAGGAGGGAGTGCATCCTTCTTCAGCCATTGTCCATTCTGATCTTTACGATACCCAAAGGAGGTCACTGCACCAGCACCAATTGCAAAGGAACGCTTGACTTGAACAAAGGGTTCATCATCAAGCGGAATTTGAAAATGACGCAAAAATAGAGTAATCAAATGTGGATAAGGAAGAGGTGCATTGGCCCGTAATGCCTTATGCATTCGGTACCGAACCAAATGGGCCCAGTCGATCTGACGACCGGTTAGAAAAGCCCACATAAGAATCAAATCCTCCTCAGAGGCTTGTGCTAAATTTGAAGACCGAGGAAGCAAAATTCTAACAATGATATAATGCATGATGCGATTATCAAAAGTTAATGACCCAGCCAACAATCTACCGGTCATTTCAGCTTGATCATTGCAGACCATGCGACGAGCATCATGACTCGAATAATCGAATTCCCAGTCATCAACAATGGTGCCCTCAAAAGGTGCACCTTGACTGGGTAAATGAGTCAAAGAAAAGAAAAGTGACTGATCAATGACCATAGAAGTACCATGCACCTCAGACATAATAATACCATCCTGAATTTTTAAATTGCAGTAGAAGACCTTTACAAGTTCAGGATAATATGGCAATTTAAATGACATGAAATCAACAAGACCAGAATTTTGAAACACTTGATAGCAATCAAACGTTTCATCATTAAAGAACTCTACGTCTAGGTACTTAGGGTCTAAGATTATTCTAGAAGAAAACTGAGAAAGGTACCGTAGACGTTGATCATCGGATGAAAACAGTGTTGATGATCTTGGAGATGACAAAGAAGGAGGAATAGGTGCTGTGGGTGCTCCGGATGGGCCGTGACGGCGATGGGCAGCAGCGGTAGCGGTGGAGGATGATCCCTTTCTCTTCTTTGATGGCTCTGCCATTTGATGAAGTTTTTCTGGATTTTGATCGATGGAAGTGAAAGAGGAGTGAAAAAGAGGAAGATTGGGCTTTACGGGACGTGATTTGGTGAAGAATTGAGTGAGAATCGAAGGTTTGAAGTTTTAGGTATGGAGGAAAACGTGGAGAATGCTTTGGCTGCGCAGCAGCTCTGATTTCGTGAGTATTTATAGAAGATGACGCATTGTAATCGATTACAGGTATTGGTAATCGATTACAGGCCCAATAAGCCTTCTGGTAATCGATTACAGGATGTTGTAATCGATTACAGGCTGCCTGTTCATGTGTAATCGATTACACTGGATGGTAATCGATTACCAGAGCCTATCCTAGGCTAGTTTCTTAAGAGAATATCTATATTTATGCTCAAATACATCCTATATGACTAATTTTCACTATTAATACACTAAATTCAATCATTCAATTACTATATACACAAGAAATCATAAATTCTATCATAAAAACAAGAATTCAAACAAGATCAAACAAAATAATCTACAATCAAAAGGTAAAAGTAAATCAACCAATCAATCCCTATTTTTCTAAATCTCTTACATCTAAGAGACCTAATTCTCTTCTAATAGAGAAGAACACTTCCTTGGGGAGAGGTTTAGTGAAAATATCAGCAAGTTGATTCTTAGTATCAACAAATTCTAATACACAATCTCCCTTTAGGACATGATCTCTAAGAAAGTGGTGCCTAATCTCTATATGTTTAGTTCTTGAATGTTGAACTGGGTTTTTGGATAGATTTATGGCACTAGTATTATCACACTTAATAGGTATGCGATCAAGAATGATGCCATAGTCAGATAATTGTTGCTTCATCCATAAAATCTGTGCACAACAACTACCGGCAGAGATATACTCCGCTTCAGCAGTAGATAAAGCAACACTGTTTTGTTTCTTACTATGCCATGAGACAAGAGCCGATCCAATAAATTGACAAGTTCCACTTGTACTTTTTCTATCAGTTTTAGATCTGGCAAAATCAGAATCAGAATATCCTATTAAGTTACATGTTGAATTCTTAGGATACCATAATCCTAAATTGATTGTTCCTAATAGATATCTCATGATTCTCTTTACTGCACTTAAATGTGATTGTTTGGGGTTGGATTGAAACCTAGCACACATGCATACACTAAACATAATATCAGGTCTACTAGCAGATAAATAAAGAAGAGATCCGATCATACCTCGATATTGTTTTATGTCTATAGACTGACCAGATTCATTTTTATCTAAGTAACAATTAGTGCTCATCGGTGTAGACATGTGTTTTGCACTATCCATCCCAAATCTTTTGATCAATTCCTTGCAGTATTTGGATTGATTGATGAATATACCTTCTTGAGTTTGCTTGATTTGTAATCCCAGAAAGTACTATAGTTCTCCCATCATTGACATTTCAAATTCACTTTGCATATCAAGGGAAAACTCCTTGCACAATGAATCATTAGTGGATCCAAAAATTATATCATCAACATATATTTGAACCAACAAAATATCATTATGCTTTCTCTTTATGAACAATGTGGTATCCACTTTACCTCTGGAGAAATCTTTTTCTAGAAGAAAATTGCTTAATCGTTCATACCATGCCCTAGGGGCTTGTTTCAAACCATAAAGAGCCTTTTGTAATTTATAAACATGGTTTGGTTTATCAGGAATTTCAAAACCAGGGGGTTGTTCAACATATACCTCTTCTTGAATTAAGCCATTTAGAAAGGCACTCTTAACATCCATTTGATAAAGTTTAAAATTCATTATGGATGCATATGCCAATAGCATTCTAATGGCTTCTAATCTTGCAACAGGAGCATATGTTTCTTCATAGTCTATTCCTTCTTCTTGATTGTACCCTTTTGCTACTAACCTGGCTTTATTTCTAATAATTATACCATGTTCATCTAATTTATTTCTAAAAACCCATTTTGTTCCTATGATAGGATAATTTTCAGGTTTTTCTACTAATTTCCACACATTATTTCTTTCAAATTGGTTTAATTCTTCTTGCATTGCAATGATCCAATTATCATCTATTATGGCTTCTTTTATGTTTTTAGGTTCAATCATGGATACAAAAGCCATATTATTGCATAAGTCTTTAAGAGAGTGTCTAGTTGTTACCCCTTTTGAGATATCACCAATAATGTTGTCGAGGGGATGATCTCTTGAAGTTTTCCATTCTCTTGGGAGTGCATCATTGGATTTGACTTCTTCTGGAGGATCTTCATTGTTTCCTTTGTCATTTCCTTTGGAATCTTGTTCATGAATGTTCATATGTTCTAAAGAATCTGCAATGTCATCTAGCATATTCTTTCTTGACAATATAGCATTAGATTCATCAAAGGTAACATGAATGGATTCTTCTATATTCATAGTTCTCTTATTATATATTCTATATGCTTTGCTTTGTAAAGAATATCCAAGAAAAATGCCTTCATCAGATTTTGCATTAAATTTTCCTAGATTATCTTTACCATTATTAAGTACAAAGCACTTGCAACCAAAAACATGAAGATGAGAAATATTAGGTTTTCTACCATTAAATAACTCATATGGGGTTTTCTTTAAAATAGGTCTTATCAAGGCTTTATTCATGATGTAACATGCAGTATTGACAGCTTCAGCCCAAAAATACTTTGGAAGAGAAGTATCATTTAATAAAGTTCTTGCAATTTCTTCCAATGACCTATTTTTCCTTTCAACAACTCCATTTTGTTGAGGGGTTCTTGGTGCAGAAAAATTATGTTCAATACCATGTTCATCACAAAATAATTCAAAATCTTTATTTTCAAATTCACCCCCATGATCACTTCTAATGGATGCAATCTTGAGATTTTTCTTGTTTTGTATGACTTTAGCAAGTTTCCTAAATGCTTGGAATGAATCACTTTTATGTGTAATAAATAATGTCCAAGTATATCTAGAGAAATCATCAACTATAACTAAAGCATAGTAATTTCCTCCAAAACTCATGGTTCTAGACGGACCAAATAGATCCATATGCAATAACTGTAATGGTCGAGTGGTTGAAACAACATTTTTAGATTTGAATGAGACTCTTGTTTGTTTGCCCTTTTGACATGCATCGCATAGTTTATCTTTTTCAAATTTCAATTTAGGCAAACCAACTACTAAATCTTTTGAAATTAATTTATTTAAGTGATCCATGTTTATGTGAGCAATTCTTTTATGCCATAACCATGGATCATCATCTTTACTAAGAAAGCAATGATTGTTTTCTTGTTTTATGCTTAAGTCTATCATGTAAACATTATTGACTCTATGTCCTACATGCTTTATATTAATGTCATGCTTATGTTCTATAAGACATTTCTGAGAATCAAATGATACTAGATAGCCTTTGTCACATAGTTGACTAACGCTAAGCAGGCTGTGCTTAAGGCCTTCAACAAGTAGAACATTTTCAATGGAGTTTGAAGAATTTGTACCTATTTTACCCACTCCAAGAATTCTACCTTTGTTGTTGTCACCATATGTTACATGCCCACTTTTCTTTGGAGATATGTGTGTAAAATTTGATGCATCTCCAGTCATATGTTTTGAGCATCCGCTATCTATGTACCACTTCTTTCTCAAAGATACCTGCATAATCAAGTTTTTGACTTAGGTACCCAAATTTTATTGGGTCCTTGCATGTTAGTATAAACTGAGGATCCTTTTGGGACCCATATCATTTTAATGTTACTGTAATTTTTCTTGAAGTAGCAAGTTGATATGCCATGTCCTCTTCTTCCACAGTAAAAACAAGTGATAGAATTAGAATTACATTTTTGTGTGGAAGTGGAAAAGTTTTTATGAACCTTTTGTAGTTTTTCAGATTTATACCCTAGTCCATTTTTATTAGACACATATCTTTGTTTACTTAATATAACATCTAAATTATTTCTACTATATGAAAATTTTGCAAGAGAATTTTTTAACTCTTTAATTTCTTTTACATATTTATCACAACAACTACAAGAATCTGTTATTTTCTTGTCATTAATAGTGAAGATATTAACTTTTTCATTTGTTTTAGAGATTGAGACTTCATTTCTAAGAAGATCTAATTCTTTGTTTAATTTTGAAATTTCATTTTCTAAATTTGAAATTGTTTTCTTTGATGATGAAACTAATTTTGCAAGTTTAATTGATTTTTTATGCAAATCAGCAAATGCATCTTGCAATTCATCAAAAGAAATAGATAAGTTGTTTGAAGATGTTACCTCTTCATCACTTTCGTAACTTTTGGCCATAAGGCAAAGATTTATCTCTTCATTTTCAGAATCTTCAGAGGATTCCAAATCATTTTCATCCCATGTGATGTATGCTTTCTTTAGTTTCTTCTCACTATGATTTTTCTTTTCAGATTTTTCCATCTTTTTCTTGAAGATGGGACAATCAACCCTCAGATGTCCAGGTTGATTGCATTCAAAGCATTTTAGAGTAGAGGATGAATTTTCTGTCCTTCTCTTTGATTTAAAATTTGGTCGCCTCTGATTTCCTCTTACTTTAAGAAACTTGTTGAATTTTTTTACAAAGAAACTTAGATCATCATCATCATCTGCATCATTATCCTGATCACTTTCTTCTTGAATTGAGGATGATGCTTTAAGAGCAATTCCTTTCTTTTTCTTGTCATTTTCTTCATTTTGATGCAATCTCAATAGTTCCATCTCGTGTTCCTGCAACTTACCAAATAAAGTGGCAAGAGACATGTTAGACAAATCTCTTGATTCAGAAATAGCCGTTACTTTGGGTTGCCATTCTCTACTTAAACATCTTAGCACCTTGTTTATAAGATCTTCATTTTGAAATTCTTTGCCTAAGGCTGCTAGATGATTTACTATATGTGTAAATCTCTTTTGCATACTCTGAATATTTTCATTTGCATTCATTCTAAATAATTCATACTCATGAGTTAGTGCATTTATCCTAGATCTTTTAACATCTGTAGTTCCTTCATGTGTTAATCGAAGAGTGTCCCACATTTCCTTAGCACTCTTACAATTTGAAACTCTGAAATATTCATCCATTCCTAGGGCAGATGTTATTATGTTTTTGGCTTTTAGGTTGTATTGTACTCGTTTTCTATCCTCTTCAGACCATCTATCTCTAGGTTTTTCTATGGTTATGCTTTCACTTGATGAACTACCATCTATTGAAACTCTTTCTACTGTGGTGGGTATATAAGGCCCTATTTCTATGGCTTCCCAAATATTTAGATCTATTGCCTCGATAAAAATTTGCATTCGGGTTTTCCAGTAGTGGTAACCCTCTCCATTAAAAATTGGAGGTCTATTGATAGAATTCCCTTCTGGAAATAAGGAATTTGCTGAGGCCATCTTTTTCTTGAGCTTCTAAACTTTGTACAAGAATGAAGCTCTGATACCACTTGTTAGACAAGTGGCCTCAGATATCTTAAGAAGGGGGGGGGGGGGTTGAATTAAGATATTCGAAACTGTTTCCCCTAATTAAAAATCTATTTCACTTTTTACTCAAGTTATGAATTCCCTTAATGAAAATCTTCTTAAATATTAATTCAAATGAAACAATTTGAATATGAATATAAAGCAATAATAAATAAAGGAGATTAAGGGAAGAGAAAATGCAAACTCAGTTTTATACTGGTTCGGCCACACCCTTGTGCCTACGTCCAGTCCCCAAGCAACCCGCTTGAGAGTTCCACTATCTTGTAAATTCCTTTTACAAGTTCTAAACACACAAGGACAATCCTTCCTTTGTGTTTAGAGATCCTTTACAACAAGAGACTCACAGCCTCTTAATCCCTTAGAGAATGAGAAGAAGAAGAAGAACAAATCTCTCTAGAAAGAGATGGATTTTACAGATTGAGCACTCAAATAATTCCTTAATGAATTGCAATTGAATTGGCCAAGGGATTCTTAAGAGGATAAAATGAATTTGCTCTTTGAGAGGATAAACACTTTGTTGTTCTAAAAATCTCTGAGCAATTTCGTGTTTAAGTCACATATATATAGACCATTGGTGGTCATGAGTAAAGCCTTTGAAAAGTTGTGACTCTTGAAATTATTTTTCTGAAAATCCTGTCTGGTAATCGATTACAGTAATTGTGTAATCAATTACAGCTTTTAAAATTTGAATTAAAACGTTTACTAACTGCTGGTAATCGATTACCAAAATTGTGTAATCGATTACAGCTTTTAAAATTTCGAATTCAAATTTTTATAGCTGTTATAAAACGTATTTGGCCACTGGTAATCGATTACCAGAGAGTAAAACCTTTGAGAAACACTTTTTATTTTAAATCACTTGGCCAAACCTTTGCTAATTCAATTAGGAATTCCCTTCCTAATATTCTAGTGATCATCTTGATGTTATGACTTGTAATCTTGAAGTATTGTCTTGAATTTTAATCTTGAAAAGCCCATTTGCATCAATTGCAACACATCATCATGATCATCATCAAAACATCAAAGCCAATTGCATCTACAGATTCTGGATTTGGATTATATATATATATATATATATATATATATATATAGAGAGAGAGAGAGAGAGAGAGAGAGAGAGAGAGAGACAGAGACAGAGACAGAGGGAGAAAGAGACAGGTGAGTGTGTAGCCTTATAGGTTATGAGTGGGGGGGGATACAGTTTTAGGATTGAAAAAAAAGTAATTGTTGTTGTTGGTGGTGAATGGATGATGATGAAGACCAATGGGCTAAACCAGTTGTGTTTTTGTTTAGGGTTGCAAATGGTGTTTATCTCTTTTTCTTGTAATCTTTAATGGATTAGCACCCAGTCCCTATACAATATCTAGGTATTTCGTATAAGGTAGCAGCAGTAAAGAGGCATAGAAGTTAAAAAAGTGGAAATTAAAAGACTAGGAATGATTTCCTTGAGCCTACTGCAACAATAACCAGAAAATTCAACCTCATGCAAAGCAATTAAAAGTAACAATCAATTCAATTTAGATTAGCTTCTAGGTGGTCATGCTTAAATTAGAATCATTTTGGCATAACAAAACATGCAGTGGTCATGCTTAAATTAGAATCAACCTCCAGGTGGTCATGCTTAAATTTATATTAGCTTGCAGGGGTCCACAAAATGAATGTAGCTTTTACAATAATTTGTGGAGCAAACAAAACATACACACCTTCTAGGCGGTCATGCTTAAATTAGAATCATTTTGGCAGAACTTTCACTTTTTTATATGCTTATGTCGACATTGTAAACAAAAACACCCGGTATAAATATAGAACAATTTTTTCTTTGTACCAAGTGATGCTAGGTAATAGTTGACTTGTTTGATGTTGTACTAGTCCTATATCCATCTTTGCTTGTGTGAGTTTGTAGTTAGTTATTCAGACATTAATCAATTCCTTAAAACCCATTAATTTAGTAATTATTACTTTAGGCAAAGTGCTATAGGTTCAAATTCCTTAAAACCCATTTTAGGCAGCTAGTCTGTAGACGTATTATTGATCATATGAGGAGAATTCAACTAATGAAAGTCATAAAGAACTTTTGGTATTGCAAGTCTTGGAAACACTCTTGGGGGGGGGGGGGTTATATTCATGAATTATGGTGTTATCACTTGTTTTCTTCATAATGGTGGGTCTTAAAACAGATAAAACTATAGGCCACATATGGTGTCATTTAGGATGAGTATGGCATGGTTAGATATTAGTAAGTGTAATCAAAAGCCACAGGGACTTAGTGTATCTTTCTGTAATCAACGTATGGTACTGAATCAAGGGTGGTAGTAAATGCATGGGCAATTATGAAAGACTCAAGTGCATGGAGTGAGGCAGAGAATTTCTGGCCAAAGAGATTTTTTTTTTTTTTTTTCTGAAATAAGCTCATTTCATTTGTGTGTAAATAAAATATTGAATACAAGGTGATATGTACTAAAAAAATATGGTGACTAACATAGAATTGCGACTACCTAACTAAAAAGGTGAGCAACTCAATTAGCTTGCTCCTACCAAAAACTAAAAACCCAAGTTTGGATAAGAATTTAATCTATGTTTACACATTTAATCTATGTGTCGCAACCTACCCTTCGGCGGGAGGGCGACGCGTGACTCGCGGGTGCGTGTTCCAAGAAAGGAATACGCGCGGAGTCGCCACCAACGTTTATTCGAGGAAAACGTCGGAAAAACCGGAAAAGACGTGATCTACGAACCCTAAGTGAAAAGTTCGGGAGTTGTATTTACGCACGAGGAAGGTATTAGCACCCCACGCGTCCGTCACAAGAGACGGCAACCTTTAATCAAATGTGCAAATATGACTTCAATTTATATTCTTTTCCCTTTTTACGTTCTTATGTCTTTTTTATGCCTTTTTTATGTTTTTCTTTTTGTGGTCGACAAGGGCGTTTCCCTTTTGTCATACCCTAATTTCGTTCGGGGACCTTTGCTTGATGACATGCAACTTTTGTTTGGTCCTTGTGAGGTGCTTGGCACCCATCATTAGGCAATTTGTGAAATTCCGGGACATGCCGGAAAACAAAAGAAAATATTGATGCACAATCCGTAAGGTTCCGTGACACACCGGAAATCAAATGGAAGCATCGTTGCACAATTAGTGAGGTTCCGTAATATTCCGTAAGTCAAAAAGGGGATGATTATGTAATCCACAAGGTTCCGTAACATTACGGAAAGAAAACAAGTATCGTTACGAAATTCGTAAGTTTCCGTAACTTTACGAAAAAAGAATCACCAAAAAAAGACAGGGGGGTGTACTTAGTAAAAATGGGGGTGCAAATAGCAACCAAGCCCACTTGGGCCCTCCAGAAGATTCCTCCAGAAGGTTGTTGCTTCTGGAGGAAGCAACCCTGCTCGCCTGGGCGAGCTGGGTGGCAAGCTTCTCCCCCAATTTTCTATAAATTGGGGGAGAAGTGAAGTGAAAAAGGGTTCAGCCCCTTAGGCACTTCTCTCTCTTTCGAATTTGCTTGGAAAAATTGTTTCCGTGAAGAAAATCCAAGTCGAGGCGCTTCCGAAACGTTTCCGTAACGTTTCCGTGAGGAATTTCGCGAAGGTTTCGACCGTTCTTCGACGTTCTTCATTCGTTCTTCATCGTTCTTCGATCTTCAATGGGTAAGTACCTCGAACCAAGCTTTTCGATTCATTCTATGTACCCGTGGTGGTCCACATTGTATTTCGTGTATTTTTATTCTCGTTTCATTTACTTTTTATACCCCCTTTTGACGTGCTTAAGCCATTTTATTTAAGTCATTTCTCGCTTAACCTAAAAATAAAATAAATTTCCACCGATCGTTTGAATTGTATTATCCGTTAACTTCGGTTAAAATGAATTCCGACCGTTCGGTCGTGCCGTAACCACGTTGGAAATCAAAAAAGAGGTAAAATAATAATATAATAATCAAAAAACGTCTTTTAGTAATCGGACGTTTTCTCTTTGGGATTTCTTATTCTTAATTGAATTGACTAATAACTAAAGTGAAACTAAGACTAAAATCAATTCGCCTAGTCAAGCTCGTCCATAAAAATAGGTTTTTGAAGTTTATCATTTCAATTTCTTACTAAGTAAAATGGATCATTTTCAAGGTCCAACGCCTTAAAATGATCACCTTTTAAGTAAAAAAGAATCACTTGATAAGAAAGAACTACGTAGGTCTGATTTCCTCATCGCAATTGAGGAATACGTAGGAGCAAAGGGAAACACCCTTGTCGACCACAAAAAGAGAAAAAAATATAAAAAAGGTATAAAGGATATAAAGACATAAAAAGGGAACATAAAAATCAAGGTCATGTTTGCACATTCGATTAAAGGCTGTCGTCCCTTGGGACGGACCTGTGGGGTGCTAATACCTTCCCCGTGCGTAAATACAACTCCCGAACCTTTCACTTAAAAGTTCGTAGATCACGTCTTTTCCGGTTTTTCCGACGTTTTCCTCAAATAAACGTTGGTGGCGACTCCGCGCGTATTCCTTTCGTGGAACACGCATCCCGCGAGTCACGCGTCGCCCTCCCGCCGAAGGGTAGGTTGCGACAGTTGGCGACTCCACTGGGGACTGTTTTTAGAGAGTTAGGCCATTTAATCTTGTGCAATGTTTTACCGTGACTTACCCCTTTGTTGGTTTCCCTTCATTATGTTCTTGTGTATATAAACTCTTTGTTGCTTTTAGTGCGTTTTAAAATGTATGCATGAGGTAAATATTTATTCATTTGATGCACACAAACACCAACACTATTTGCACACACTGTGAGTTGAAAAAGGGCCCTATACCCGGGTTCATAGGAACATAAGGAGTGGAGGTGAATCTGTGATCATGCTAGGTCTCCGACTTGCTTGATTACAGTGAACCCTCATCTAGAGTTTTCCTCTTTGAAAACATATTGTTGCTAGTAGTCCCTACTGCTGCTGTATGTTCTTCGAAGGGGATAATACCTCTAGAAACCATCAAGAGAGATATGACTACCTTGGGGGTTATCACTAAATGCCTAGTTAGTTCTCTCCCTTATAGGTCCCTTAAATAGGGGCACGGAGCAAACACGCTGCGTGCCATTTTTCACACTGCCATGCATAAGTATCATATACCCTTTTGCTTATATTTGTTTGTGAATATTGTCGTACTATGTACATCCCCGTGTTGTGCCTTTCGCATATGCATCATACGTGGGTTTCGTCTTTGATCCCCTCACTTTAGCAAACCGACGGAGGGTCTGTGTCGCCTTCTTAAAAACATACGTTGGGTGCCATGTTGCCCAAACGTTGTATCCAAGAAGGAGACAATTTCCCGGGCTCCCGTGTTAATAAATTGCATCTGTGTCATATGCATTTCATCATGCATTCATCCATTCCACCCATGATAGATGTCGGAGTTTTGATTCGCACTAGATTTTATTTCACTTTAGTAAAACATGGGATCAAGTCAAAAGCCTTCACTTAAAAAAAGGTTCTATCAAGTCAAAATCAAGAGCTTAGAGGTCACTAGTTTACGAGAGTTGGGGCAATTAATGGGTCAACTTCAACGGCAAGCCTTCCGCAAAGCCTATGGCAAGATTTGGGACCTAGCTAGGGTAGAAGTCTCCATGGAACCGATTGCATCCCTTTCCCAGTATTATGACCAGCCCCTAAGGTGCTTCACATTCGAGGACTTCCAGCTAGTGCCGACTGTGGAAGAGTTTGAAGAAATCCTGGGATGCCCACTGGGAGGAAGGAAGCCATATCTTTTCTCTAGGTTCTATCCTTCCACGACAAGAGTTGCCAAGGTAGTGAAAATCTCAGCACAAGAGTTGGACCGGGTAAAGCAAAACAGGAATAGGGTAGTCGGAGTACCAAGGAAGTGTTTGGAGGAAAGGGCAAAGGCCTTGGAAAATCAAGGCAAATGGGCTTTCTTTTATTGACATCTTGGCACTTTTGATCTTTGGAGTTGTCCTCTTTCCGAATATGGAAGGGTTAGTGGACCTAGCAGTGATTGACGCTTTCCTCGCCTTTCATCATGGCGAGGAAAAGCCCGGTCGTCGCCATTTTGGCCATGTATGACACGTTCGACCGGGGATGTGAAAAGAGCGGCGCAAGAATTGTTTGTTGTGCACTGGCTCTCTATGTGTGGCTGGTTTCACACCCTTTTCTCCAAGAAGGTAGGCCCGTCTATCCGCTACAAGGTCACCGCTCGTGCGTCGAAAAAGGAAAGGCGAATTGGGACCAACTCTTGGCTAGCATGGAGGGGCGTCTGTTAATTGGTTCCCTCGCTAGAAGGAAGGAAGAATCAGGATTCTATCTTCATGCGAAGGATGTCCAAATGTTCCCTTGATGGGAACAAGGGGTTGTATTAATTATAATCCGGTCCTCGCCATAAGACAGCTTGGCTACCCCATGAGAGGAGTGCCATCAGACGAAAGCATCACGCCTTTCATCGCACGGTGTTTCAGTGACCATAACGCGAGGGTACTCCAAGGAGTTCGCAAGGCATGGGATGCGGCATGAAGAAAGGACAGAGAGCTTAGGGGAAGCAGTAATGGGATCATCGGCGGCTATCATAAGTGGCTGAGAGTCCGAACACAAGGATTGGATTGGCTCCCAAATCTAAAGACTGTGAGAGACGATGAGGTTAAAGCTTCGGAAGAAAGTGATGAGGTACAAGCCCTAAAGGCAAAGCTTGAAAGAGCCCGGGTAGTCAAAGAGAAGTTCAAGTCCATAGCCATCAAAGTCTGAAGAGAGTATGATGAACTAAGGGACGTCAATATGGCCACCGATGAAGCCTTGGAATGAGAAACCAAGAAGGCCCGAAAGGAAGAACACGACCAAAACAAAGTTTTGAGGGGCTTTATAGGGCAGCAATAGTGAGCTCAAACTCCGAAGAGGTGAAAGGAATCATCACGGGTCAAAGGCATGATCTGGAAGGACGAGCTAAAGGCTTGCCTTAGGACGAAAAGAAATTTGTCCCAACAGTTAAGCGAGACTGAAGGGAATATGCGGGCCATCATCGATGAGTGCAAAGAGAAGCTAAATCTAGCGGCGACTCATGAGCAAAGGCTAGAGGAGGAGTACGCCAAGATATCAGCAGAAAGGGAAGCAATGGAAAGGGTAATTGATTCATTGCACCAAGAGGCAACAATGTGGATGGACCGATTTGCTCTTACTTTGAACAGGAGTCAAGAACTTCCCCGATTGCTAGCCAAGGCCAAAGCAATGGCAAACACGTATTCCACCCCCAAGGAGATCCACGGACTTCTCAGCTATTGTCAGCATATGATAGACTTAATGGACCATATGATTAGAAACCGCTAGGAAGTTTGTATTGTCGCTCAGATCTTGACTAGTTATAACTTTTTGAATAAGATGAGTTTATCCCACGTTTTTACTCCAAAAATCAGTGCGAATCAAGTCACTCCCACATTTTATCTCTAGCATGCATTGTATGTTGGTCTCGTCCTTTGTCACGGGAAGCCGGAAGGTCCATATCACCTTCTTAATTGTACACATGGGGCACTGCGCCCCCAAATGCGCAAGTAAAAAGAGATAATTTTCCGGGCTCTCGTGTCCGTAAAATGCATTCATATCATGCATCGCATAAGCATCTCTTCATAACATCATAATGAACATATCGTTCTTGCATTTGTCCGTTATCATATTCCAGCCTCACATTTTGCATGAGTCATGGCATCATCATGCATATGCGTTCAACAAACTTTTTGATCTGCAAAATTGCATACCATTTGTTTTCCTCTACAAAACAAAAACAAAAAAGGGGAAGCGTGAAACTTCACACTACATTCTTAGTTGCATGTGTTAGGCACCATGAGCCAACCATGTTGGGATCATAAACCCATTTCTAAAAAAAAAAAAAAACACAACAACAAAACAAAATAATTGAACATGGTACCTAATGCATGGTTAACTAGGAAATGGTGTTTCTTCGGGCATCTCAATTTCATAATTACATTTTCCGTGCATAAGCTTAAAGTATGCCCGAGTCATTCATCCCTATGAGATGTTGTTGAAGTATTGGCGATCAGAATTGCCATTCCTTGGATTATATGGTTGAACCAAGCTCATGCTTCTACAAAAAGGTTCATCAAGTCAAGTTGAAATATGGAAGTAACCGTCTTGCAAAATTGGGGCAAAAGATGAATCGAGTCACATCACTGCTTCGTCTACTGCCAAACATATTTAGGATTGTTGATGTCCTTGTTACTTCTAGTTTCACCTTGACAAAGATGTCATGGACCATGTTGAAAATCTAAATTGATTCAACCCCATGTCCTGCGTAAAAATTCGCAATACTTCAACTAAACATCATTCGCATACATCCATGCTTTTCATTGGTTGCATTGCTCATTGCATTCTTTCCTTGAAAAATAAAATAAAATAAAATAAAATGAACTTAATCATTGTTATCAAAAAGAAAAGGACACGCTTTACGGCGCCCTTACCGAACTCGTGCTAGAGCTAGAGTAATGGGTGAAGCAGAGGAGGTGCAAGAGAAGATGAAGGCTGACATGGAGGCCATGAAAGAGCAAATGGCCACAATGATGGAGGCCATGATGAGCATGAAGAAGATAATGGAAGCCAATGCGGTTATAGTTGCTGTTACTAGCGCTGTCGCTAAGGTGAACCCGATGCTTCCATCTGGCCTCAAGCAAATGAATCATCCAACCTCAAATATGGTAGGCAAAGATTTGGGAAGTACGGACGACCCCATGATGTGCAAATTCAAAACGAGCACGCCTTCCCATCATATGGCTTGCCTCCCAACTATACACCACCCAATGTGGCATACAATCTCAATGAAAATCTCAATAACTCCACTCTGATACTCATTGAGAACCAATAACCTCAATCTGATCAGGCGCATATCTCTCAAACCATGGGGGAGACACATGAAATTCCCCACCACGATCTAGTTGACTTCGAGCCTTGGCTCGGATATGCCACTGAAGGGCAAGTAGTTGGTGGTATATCCTTTGAAAACACTTTGGAGGGCCCTCAGTTTCGCCCACAACCACAACCATTGCATTTTGCGGTGGGAAGAGCCCCTCCTGCTATGGCCGAAAAGGGAAAGGCGGATCATCTAAAGGAAAGGCTCAGGGCCATTGAAGGAGGCGAAGATTACGCCTTTTCTAACCTAGAAAAGTTGTTCCTAATACCCAAACATGGTCATTCCCAAGTTCAAGGTGCCGGACTTTGACAAAACAAAGGGACTACTTGCTCCAAGAACCATTTAAAGATGTATTGTCGGAAGATGTGGGCATACGCAAAAGATGAGAAACTGCTGATATATTTTTCCTAAGAAAGTTTTACTAGGACAACTGTCACCTGGTATACTAACTTAGGAACCTTCCTGAGTCCATTCTTGGAAGGACCTAATGGTTGCCTTCGTTAGGCAGTGTCAGTACAATTTTGATATGGCTTCGGATAGGATGTGTCATACCCTAATTTCGTCCGGGGACCTTTGCTTGATGACATGCGACCTTTGTTTGGTCCTTGTAAGGTGCTTGGCACCCATCATTAGGCAATTTGTGAAATTCCGGGACATGCCGAAAAAAACAAAAGAAAATATTGATGCACAATCTATAAGGTTCCGTGACACACCAGAAATCAAATGGAAGCATCGTTGCATAATTAGTGAGGTTCCGTAACATTCCGTAAGTCAAAAAGGGGATGATTATGTAATCCGCAAGGTTCCGTAACATTACAGAAAGAAAACAAGTATCGTTACGAAATTCGTAAGTTTCCGTAACTTTACGAAAAAAGAATCACCAAAAAAAAGCAGAGGGGGTGTACTTAGTAAAAATGGGGGTGCAAATAGCAACCAAGCTCGCCTGGGCGAGCTGAGCTTGCCTGGGCGAGCTGGGCGGCAACCATCTCCCCTATTTTGCTATAAATAGGGGAGGAAGTGAGAAGGAAAAGGGTTCAGCCCCTTAGGCACTTTTCTCTCTTTCAAATTTGCTTGGAAAAATTGTTTCCGTGAAGAAAATCTAAGCCGAGGCGCTTCCGAAACGTTTCCGTAACGTTTTCCGTGAAGAATTTCGCAAAGGTTTCAACCGTTCTTCGACGTTCTTCATTCGTTCTTCATCGTTCTTCGATCTTCAACGGGTAAGTACCTTGAACCAAGCTTTTCGATTCATTCTATGTACCCGTGGTGGTCCACATTGTGTTTCGTGTATTTTTATTCTCATTTCCTTTACTTTTTATACCCTCTGTTGACGTGCTTAAGCCATTTTACTTAAGTCATTTCTCGCTTAACTTAAAAATAAAATAAATTTCCATCGAACGTTTGAATTGTATGATCCGTAAACTTTGGTTAAAATAAATTTCGACCGTTCGGTCGTGCCGTAACCACGTTGGAAATCAAAAAGAGATAAAATAATAATATAATAACAAAATATACCTTTTAGTAAAATAAAGCGGAAAATCAACCGGACATTTTCCCTTTGGGGTTTCTCATTCTTAACCGAATTGACTAATAACTAAGGTGAAACTAAGGCTAAAATCAACTCGCCTAGTCAAGCTTGTCCACAAAAATAGGTTTTTGAAGTTTGTCATTTCCATTTCTCACTAAGTAAAATGGATCATTTTCAAGGTCCAGCGCCTTAAAATGATCACCTTTTAAAGTAAAAAAGAATCACTTGATAAGAAAGAACTACGTAGGTCTGATTTCCTCATCGCAAATTGAGGAATACGTAGGAGCAAAGGGAAACACCCTTGTCGACCACAAAAAGAGAAAAATATAAAAAGGGTATAAAGGATATAGAGACATAAAAAGGGAACATAAAAAATCAAAGTCATGTTTGCACATTCGATTAAAGGCTGCCGTCCCTTGGGACGGACGTGTGGGGTTCTAATACCTTCCCCGTACGTAAATACAACTCCCGAACCTTTCACTTAAAAGTTCGTAGATCGTGTCTTTTCCGGTTTTTCCGACGTTTTCCTCAAATAAACGTTGGTGGCGACTCCGCGCGTATTCCTTTTGTGGAACACGCATCCCGCGAGTCACGCGTCGCCCTCCCGCCGAAGGGTAGGTTGCGACAGTTGGCGACTCCACTGGGGAATGAGGATTGCCAAGAAGCTTTTGGAAGGATCAAGAAGTGCCTTATGAATCCTCCCGTGCTTATGCCACCAGTACCTGGAAGGCCTCTCATTTTGTACATGACAATCTTGGACGAGTCAATGGGGTGTATGCTGAGGCAACATGACGAATTCGGGAAGAAAGAGCGCGCTATTTACTACCTAAGTAAGAAGTTCACGACTTGTGTGATGAATTACTCCTTGCTCGAAAGAACGTGTTGTGCTTTAGTATGGGCATCCCATCGCCTAAGGCAGTACATGCTGAGCCATACTACCTGGTTGATATCCAAGATGGACCCGGTTAAGTACATCTTTGAAAAGCCAGCTCTCACGGGACGAATCGCCCGGTGGCAAGTCCTGCTATCCGAGTTTGATATAGTCTACGTCACCCAAAAGGCGATAAAAGGAAGCGCCTTAGCAGATTATTTGGCTCAACAGCCTCTTAACGACTATCAGCCCATGCATCCTGAATTCCCGGATGAGGACATCATGGCCTTGTTTGAGGAAAAATTGGACGAAGATCGGGACAAATGGACCGTATGGTTTGACGGAGCGTCAAACATTCTAGGTCATGGCGTTGGGGCAGTATTGGTCTCTCCGGACAATCAATGTGTACCCTTCACAGCCAGGCTAGGATTCGACTGCACCAACAACATGGCCGAATATGAAGCATGTGCCCTAGCCGTCCAGGCAGCGATTGACTCCAATGTCAAACTACTCAAGGTGTACGGCGACTCGGCATTGGTAATCCATCAGCTGAGAGGGGAATGGGAAACTAGAGATCCCAAGCTGATACCCTACAAAGCCTATATCAAGGAATTGGCTAAGACCTTTGATGAGATCTCCTTCCATCATGTTCCCCGCGAGGAAAATCAAATGGCGGATGCACTTGCTACTTTGGCGTCTATGTTCCAGCTAACACCGCACGGGGATCTACCTTACATTGAATTTTGGTGTCATGGCAAACCTGCGCATTGTTGCGAAGTAGAAGAGGAACGGGACGGAAAGCCTTGGTATTTCGACATCAAGCGATATGTCGTAAGCAAAGAATACCCGCCAGAGATTGCCGACAATGATAAGAGGACATTAAGAAGGTTGGCAGCCGGTTTCTTCATGAGCGGAAGCATACTGTATAAGAGAAATCACGACATGACACTCCTGCGGTGTGTGGATGCCAGGGAGGCAAATCACATGATCGAGGAAGTCCATGAGGGCTCGTTTGGAATGCACGCCAACGGGCATGCTATGGCCAGGAAGATCCTAAGAGCAGGTTATTACTGGCTTACCATGGAAAGTGATTGTTGTGTCCATGTAAGGAAATGCCACAAATGTCAAGCGTTCGCAGATAATGTCAATGCTCCACCGCATCCTCTGAATGTCATGTCCGCCCCTTAGCCTTTCTCCATGTGGGGAATAGATGTCATCGGGGCCATTGAGCCCAAAGCCTCGAATGGTCATCGCTTCATCCTCGTAGCGATAGATTATTTCACCAAGTGGGTCGAGGCGGCTTCATATACCAATGTCACGAGGAGTGTGGTGGTCAGGTTCATTAAGAAAGAGATCATCTGCCTATATGGTTTGCCAAGGAAGATTATCACAGACAACGGCACCAACCTGAATAACAAGATGATGGGGGAAATGTGCGAGGAGTTTAAAATCCAGCATCACAATTCCACACCCTACCGGCCAAAGATGAATGGAGCCGTGGAAGCGGCCAATAAGAATATCAAAAAGATTATCCAAAAGATGACCGTGTCATACAGAGATTGGCACGAAATGCTCCCCTTCGCGTTACACGGTTACCGAACTTCAGTGCGAACGTCAACTGGGGCAACGCTGCTCTCATTAGTATATGGGATGGAGGCTGTGTTACCGTTTGAGGTAGAAGTCCCGTCATTAAGGATCTTGGCAGAATCCGGATTAAAGGAATCAGAGTGGGCTGAAACGCGCTATGACCAGCTCAACCTCATTGAGGGTAAGCGCTTAACGGCCATGAGTCATGGGCGCGTGTACCAGCAAAGGATGAAGAGTGCATTCGACAAGAAAGTACGCTTGCGCAAATTCCATGAGGGAGACCTTGTGCTAAAGAAAATGTCCCATGCTGTCAAAGACAATCGAGGGAAGTGGGCCCCGAACTACGAAGGGCCTTTTGTTGTGAAGAGGGCTTTTTCCGGAGGAGCCCTGGTGCTTACCAACATGGATGGCGAAGAGCTACCTGCACCCGTGAATTCTGATGTCGTCAAGCGATATTATGCTTAGAATTTGGGGCAATTAAGGATGTCGCTGCATGTTCTTTATCTTTATGCGTTTTCTGGATTTCCCCCAGGGATTTCCTGTCTGCTGTATCTCTCGTTACAATCTTTCAAAGAAATGAACGTGGATTT